>NC_062969.1:15369816-15416229 GCF_023119035.1 Salvia hispanica
TTTTAATATTGGGAAATTGGCATCTAATCTACGAACCTTTCAAAAAGTTGGGTTTTTCCCACGAACTTTAAAATTGGCAAATAATATCATGAACTTTACCCCGAGTTTGTTTTTTCCCACGAATGAAAAAATTCAAGTTATTTTAATAGATTGAAGAATAATTTTGGAGGGTGTGCTTCAAGAAAAACTATCTTCAAAGATTGAAAAACTTGAAACTCTCGAAGTTGTTGTCGAGTAAATTACGGAAAAAAATCCAGTATCATAATATTATTTGTGGGAATTTTTTTCATTCATGGGAAAAACAACAAATACGGTATAAAGTTCGGTGGATATTATTTGCCAAGTTTAATGTTCGTGGGAAAAACCCCAACTTTTTGAAAATTTGATGATATTAGATGCAAATATCCCTTTAATATTTGATATGAGTGTAGTCAAATAAAACCAAACTATTTGAACGAATAAATAATAGTAATACTTAGTAGTCAAATAAAACCAAACTTTTAAGACATAATAATATTATAGTCATGACACCCAAATTTAAAACTCAAATTATTCAATTAAAAAATAATTTAACCTAACAAAATATATATTATACAAAATACAATAATTTAGAAGTCTAAATTAGAACCATTTAAAGTATAATAATAATAATAATAGAGTTCAACATCCAAATTAAAATGCTATTTAAATAAATAAAAACATTAATTATAAAATCTATACTACTGCTACACTATTACAGCTGAAATTATATCATACACTAAAAGCCCAAATTAGAGCTCAATTAGTATACAACAGCCACATTTTATGAAACCCTAAACTAATGATGCGCCACTCTCACTCTCTCTCACCGTCTCTCTCCATTAACCGCCGCCGCCTCACACACCTCGCCGGTGAGCAGCGCCAACTGCTTCCTTCATTCCCTCATTTCCTTCCCTATCTCTCCCTCTAATCGGTGGAACCCGCTAAACACCAACTTGCCGCCGCCGCCGGGCAACTCCTCTTGTCCGTCGGCCCACTGAACAACAATCTCCATGTCGCCGCAGTAGTACCTCCAGTTTGTGCCCCTTCAACACACAGCCGTGCCTCAGCCGCCGTCGGGCTCACCTCACCCGCCAGCTCCCTCATCTCCCGACTCCGGCACTCTTCTCTTTTCCTCTCCTTTTTCTTATTCTCCAGCGAGAAAGATCAGATCTTTGAATGAATCTGCTGCTGCCGCCGCCGTACTTCTCTCTCTCCTTCCTCTTCTTTCTATCTTCTCAACTTTCCTCCCATCTCTCTCGTTCCGGATCCCTCCTATCCTCTCGGCCAGCCGCCGCCTTTCCGCCACCGCCCCGTCTCCCTCAGCCTGCCACCCTCTCGTCGGAGCTGTCGCCGGATTCCAAGCACCACGCTATGCTGCAATCAAAATTTAGAAAATCAGTCCACAAAAATGCAGATTCAAATGTTGTCTATATAAATGTCTTAAACTTCTTGTAGAAGCCAATTTTTCTGCATTTCATTGGACCAATTTTTATCCAATAATATTTGTCTTTTAGATTGCCCAATAGATAGTTTTCCCGCTCAAAAGTGTGCCACATGGGCTTCCAAAAAACTGTCCCTTTATATATTGATAGAAGGGTCCGTTTGATAAGAAAGGTGGGATATAGAAAGATATGTAAATTAAGATAAGTAATATGGGTTTTGTGTCAATATATGGCCAGATAAATTTTTTACGTTATTGTTTGATAGGCGAGATATTATCTAAACTTATGTATTAGATAACACATGAAATAACATAATTGCCCTTTTTAAAAAATGTGTCGCAGTGGGAGTTTGTCTAAAGAAACGTAGCAAATCTCACTGTGAATCCAAAATCCTTTTAAGAGCAATTTGTTTAAAAAATCAAATATGCTCATATAACCACAGTATCATCACTACTTTTGAGAATCAAAGAAGCATTTGGGACCATTTGAATGAAAAAAATCAAAGTGAAAAATTGGTATACAACACAAAATCATCACTGCCACATCTTTCATTAACAAAAAACTGAAGAAGAAAATACTAGTTGTCACAGACAATCAAAGAGAAACATCAGTTGAACCAATTAAATATTCGAAGAGAAAAATCTGTCAACATACAAGAACATCTTTGCCCAGATTTTTTCATCATCTCGAAAAAGAAACAAAGAAACCCTCAATTCAGATTTTAGAACCATATTCGTCCAATCGTAGAACCCATGGGAGAAACCCATCCCACATTCGAACCAAAATCGGAGTGAATCGCACCCCACAGTCGACGTGCCTCGAAGAATTTGCCAGCCATGGTAGAAACCCAAGCCATTAATCAACGTCAGCCAGCGATGTTCCGACGGTGTTGATGGATGCCACACCTCTGTATTTCTCTCCAACCGCGTTGCGTCGTTTTCCTGCTGCCCTCTGGCAATCGAAATCGTGCCTCCAGATGCGGTCGTCAACATTCCTGCTCCATGGTGGTATGAACTTTATTGAGGAAAGGGGGAGAATCATTGGAATATGGGAGTGGGATGGGTGAAGAGTGCTAGAGAGAGAGGGTGGAATCGGATATCTTGACAGAAAAGTGATATAACCCACCAAATTGGTAGGATACATAACTTAGCATAAATGTGTATATTTGGTCGGACCGAGACGGGCTTAGGCATTATACTGGGCTTTGAGGTAAGTATTTCAATGATATCAAACAAATAGAAAAGTGAAGATATAAATCCCTATCTTGGCATTACTGCCTTATCAAACAGACCCTTAGAATATCAAGGAGAGGTAATGATTATCTAATTCTAATACGGAAAGTAAATATTTTGAAAAGATGATAAAAGTAAAGTTGAAAAAATAAAAATAAAACCCCTTTAACATGGCTAATTGGTTGAGAAAGGCTAGGGCACACATTTTGTCTGTCACTTCCTCTATTTATTTTAGTATGAGCTATGTTAGGAAGGAATTCATGGATAATTTGGATTGAGCTTGCTTATTGGATCATTACTAATTGAATTAATTAATTCATAATTTAATATATATTCACTAGAGAAAATAATATTGAACTCTCATCCAATCTCAAATTAAGAATAAACTAAGTTCCATTTTTTTTAATACTAGTGTTAACACCTGTGCATAGCACAGGACAGAAGCTTTTTTAATAATGAAGATATATTAATTTAAAATTAAAAATATAGAGTAAATAAGTATAAAAATATATTTACAGATAAGAACTAATTAAAATAAATATTTGTAATATTATAAACAACAACAAAAAATATCGTACAATTGTACTTCTCTCAACCCACTCTCAAGAAACATTTCATATTTTAGCAGATGATTGTATACTATTTTAATATTTGATATGAGTGTAGTATAAAATAAAAGAAATAACAAAAGAGGAGATATGTGGATGAAATGAAATAAGACATACAAATAAAGAAAAATGTAATACTACTATTTACAAAAGAATAAAAAAAAAAAAGCAAACTATTTGAAGGAATAAATAGTTCACCAGTTTTAATTAACAAAATCAACTCAATTATAACTATGTGTACTTCTAGTAATTTAAATATAAATACATTTATAAGTAACTTCAACATATTTAATAAAACTAATATATTATATATAAAATTGTATTATATTACTATACACAACAACAATTAATGTTATGTAATATTGTTCTTTTTTGATAATGATATTAATTTAGTTTCACTTTATATCATTATTTATTGATGTTTCATAATTACTTGGTTTAGCCACATTCGAATTCAATATAAACATATTTCAAAGTTTTGAGAAGTAAAAAGAATAGAAATATGAGTAAATAATAACATAATTCAAAAAAATAATTCAAAAAATCTAAATTCAATAAATTAAAATTTCAAATTAAAACTTAGCATGAATATAATAATAGAGTACAACATTTAAATTAAAACTATATTCTATTAATAAAAATGTAACCCTACTATAAATTGCATAATTTTATAGTACCATTAATTAAAATCAAAATTATACTCCAAAAAGCCCACTAAATATATTAGATTAGTAAGATAAGATAAGATATTCAAATACTTATGAACGGAGTACTACTTGAAGCGAGGTTTTAGCGATTTTTTTTATGTTTATCAATCTTTTAACCCCGCTCTATAATTGGTGGTATACATTTTATCTTCCCTTTTGAGTTGAAGTAACACCAATTTTTTTTCAAAATGTTAGTATGATGCAATATTGTTCTTGGTTTGATATTGATATTAATTTAGTTTTTTTTTTATCATTATTATTTTGTAGTATTTTATATTTATTATTTGGTTTAGCCAAATTTAATTTCAATATTTGATAATATATTTACATTCCACAAATATTTTGAAAAGTCTAAATAGAGAAATATGAGTAATCAAAGACAAATCAATTCTATCTATATACTATGAATTTAATAACTTAGTAAAAAGACTTAAAATTTTCATTTTCCCTTTTGAGTAGAAGTAACACCAAGTGTACGACCTAATATCAAGAAACTAACACATAGTATGTGTTCGTATTAATAAGCATGTTCTTGTTATGCAATATTGTTCTTTGTTTAATAATGAAATTAATTTAGCTTCATTTTTCATAATTATTATTTGGTGTAGCCAAATTTAAATTCAATATTTCAAAATTATCGGAATTCTAAAAGATAGAAATATGAGTAAATCAAAATAACTCAATTCTAACGGTATACTTTAAAATTAATTACTTATTAAAAAAATAATTTAAAAAATATATATTATATAGAGTCAATATATTAGAAGTCCAAATTAATCTTAGCTTAAAATAAATACAATAATAGAGTGCGACACTTAAATTAAAACTCTATTTAGTTAAGAAAGATATACTATAAAATGAGGACATAGCACTATTTGAAATCTAAATTATATACTACTACTGAAAAATTTAACACAATAAAAGCCCACTAAATATAAACAAAATTCCAAACAATATACAATAAATTAATATCATCCTAAAACCCTAATGCACATGCCACGCCTCGCCTCGCCTCGCCTCCATACCATATATGATCAGGAATGCCATAGTCTATGGCTGAAGATGGACTCATGTTGATGAGGTTTGATGCAGTAGACACTGCTTCCCCCCAAAATCTTTTATCTACTCCAGAGCTGAGGAGCATGCATCTGACCCTCTTCATGATTGTCCTATTCATGCGCTTTGCAATGCCATTTTGTTGTGGATTTTTGGGGGCAGTCCTATGGCGCTTGATTCCCTTATTCTTGCAATACTCAGTGAACTCTGATGATAGATATTCGAGACCATTGTCAGTTCTTAAACATTTCAGAGTAATCCCTTTCTTTCTTTCAACCATCAAATGCCACTCCTTGAAGAAACCAAAGGCATCAGACTTCTCCTTGAGGATCCTAACCCACAACTTTCTTGAGAAATCATCAATAATTGTCATGAAATACTTTCCTCCGTTCATAGTGGGAGGTTGAGAAGGCCCCCAGATATCACTGTGGGCATAGTCAAGAACTGACTGAGAGGTGTGTCTTCCCTTTGGAAAAGGGAGTTTCTTACTCTTTTCCATCATACACTGCCCACACTTACTCAGATCCACTTCTTGGTCAGACTTTATAAGGCCATCCTTGATTAGTCACTTCATTCCCTTTGTCCCTAGGTGGCCCATCCTTACATGCCATAGCTTTAGATCAGCAGATAATCCCTCAACATAATTAGAGGCTCCAGATATCACCTCAGCTGGCAAATAGTAGAGTGTTTTCCTCCTAAAAGCAGTCATTATCACCTTCTCTGCCTTGCATATCTCCATGATCCCTTTATCTGATCTGAAACTAAAACCTCTTGCTTCAAGAACACCAAGAGACACAAGATTTCTCTTAATTTCTGGAATGAATCTGACTTCAGAGAGCTTTATCAAAGATCCATTAGCTAATCTGAGCATTATATTTCCAATTCCCTTAATTGAGCATGTTTGATTGTTCCCAAGCAGGACTGATCCTTGCCTTACCTCAAAATCTTGAAACCATTCCTTGTGTGAACTGATGTGGAAGCTGCAATCCGAATCCACGATCCATTTATCCCCAACAGATCCATCAAGAATGTTCAAGACCTGATGAGGCTCCTCAACCTGCACAATATCAGTTGATCCTTGATCATTTTTCTCTGCCTCTTGTTTTCTCTTCCAAGCAAAACAATTCTTCTTAATGTGGCCAGGCTTTTTACAATAATGGCAGCTCCTTGTCTCTTTCTTATCTTTATCTGAGGTGCCTTTACTTTGGCTGAACTGCCCAGACTTTTTCTTGGATTTGCCTTTGAATTTCTTGACATTCAAGACCTCCCCTGAGGTCTCTGTCTGAGGCAGAGTCATCTTCTGGAATTCCTTGGTCTTCAAGGCGGTTTGCACTTCAAGAAAGGTGATGGTCTTATCTCGACCATACAACAATGCATCCTTTAATTGCTCATATGAAGAAGGCAAGGCATTGAGGAGGACTATAGCCTTGTCTTCATCAGCCAATTTTACATCTACATTCTCAAGATCATCCACAAATTTCGAATCGCGCCATCGCCATCAAACACCTCGCTTCCCACAGACGGCGCCACTTGAAAGGATCAATCGACGATTGACGCAGCAAGAAAAGTAAGAACACAAAGATTTAACGTGGTTCGACAAATGTCTACGTCCACGGGAAGAGATCGGTTATGGATGTATTGATCAAGCTCAAGGAAAGATGTACAGATTATGGAACAAGAAAGAAAATCACTCGGAGCTCTCTACAATCTACTCACAAGATTGAATCGCAAGATCTCACTCTCTCTTTCTCCTATCTCCTACTTCTGTTACAAATGAGTATTGAATAATGTGTGATATGAGCTGGAGTCTAGCCTTTTATATGCTGGCTCACCTCTGCAACGAGAATCAGTTACAACTAACTAACTTCTTATGCAACGTCACCCTCGACCCATGCACTCTGACCCGCGTCCGGTATCACACGCGCACTTAGACGAATATGTGAAGCAGCTCTCGCGATCATACACTATCATTATGTAATACACATCAATTCAAGTACATACATGGGTCCCATTTAAAGTCTCATTTTGTCATTTTCGTAAAATTTATATTAGAAGTCTCATTTCACTTTTCCTATACTATTTTTGGTAAGTGGACCCCAAAAATTCATTAACCCACTCCACTTACATTTGGTAAATCAATATATAAAAGTGGGATTCACATTCCACTAATTTTTTATACCATTTTCATTTTCAAAGCTAAACATTTTCTTAAAACACGTACTGGATGTGGATGTAAAATTCATCACAATGATAAAATTTGGAAAAAAATTTGTAGACAGAAGAACACCAACGGCGAAGGCACTCTGCTGAGAGGACACTAACACTGAGGGACAAAAGCTAGGGGAGCAAAATGGGATTAGATACCCCAGTAGTCTTAAACATAAACGATGAATACTAGACGTTGTGCGTATCAACCCCATTCCTAGTGCTAACATCAGTATAACCCAATTGAGACGGACTAAATATCTTTTAATATCTTTTCGAACAAAACCAAAGTAGCTCCTAAAATAGTTACATTGAAATAAAAATATATCATCAATGTCATTACAAATATGGATAATAATTTTATAGCATGTGATTGTACGTGAATATCAACAATTTAAATATGGCATAATAAATTTCATTTACAAAATAACTATTAATGATAAAAACATGTTTAAATTAGAAGTATTTATTATAATTATTGTTTTTCCGCATCCTAATCTTAACATAAGTATCTTGGGGCGTGGGGAGTATGATTTAATTGTTACTGCGTAAAGCTTTTAGTATTTTAAAACAAAATTCTAGAGCACCTTTTTGTAAGCGTTAGAGTACTGTTTTGATCATGTTTTTATTTATCTTCGAGTGAAGGTCAAAATTGGTCCTGAACATATGGTCATTTTACGTTTTAGGTCCTAAACATTATTTTTTAGATTTTGTGGTCGTGAACATATGGAAATTTGATCATTTTGGTCCTCCGTCAACTATTCCGTTAAAAACTAATGGTCAACAGGTTTAATCCCAATTTTGACAAAATTAAACTTTTAATTCTGATATTTTACTCCCTAATTATTTTTTATAAACTTTAAATATATGTAAAAGTTAAAATAAATCCATGTAACTTGATATGCTGATTAACAATTTTTAAAAATATTATATTAATAACATGAAATAAATAATTAAATAAATTCCAATTAAATATATAAATAAATAAAAATGTAGTTTCGGTTTAGGTACAGAAACGAGTTAGCACTTCAACCGCACGCCCATTTGATTCGCCGCCGTCCCTTCTCATCTCCTCCCCACGGCTAACGCCACCACCTCCATTCCCACGTTACAATTGGAGGGAATTTCCTTCTGCCGCAATTGCAGATTTTATCCTAGCTGCGTGTGTACCGCTTCCCTTCTAATTTCGCAAACCTTGAGGTAAACCCTTCACTCCAATTTCTCAGATATCATCTTTGATTCTCGGTTTTTAGATGGACAGTTTACGATTAAACCCTAAACCCTTACCTGTACCTAGCAAGAATTTGCTTCTATACAAGATGCTACGGAATTTGAATTTTCTGACATCCCCTAATAATCTATCCTGCAATCGCTGGTTCAGGTCTTGGTTTCTCTCTCTAGAAACCACACCCACACACTCATTGTGTGGGGGAGATAGATAAATAGATAGCTGATGGATTTCCAAGTTGTTGTGTTAGCAGGCGGGTTTTCGAAGAACCTAGTGCCACTTGTTTCCAAGGTAATTTCTTTCTTTTCCATCCAATGTTTGTTTAATGGAAACAGAATTCACTTTTGATGTTGATGAGGAATTGGGGGATATGCGCAGGAGGTGCCAAAAGCTCTTCTGCCAGTTGCAAACCAGCCAGTTATTTTGTATGTTCTGGAACTGCTTGATCAAAACGACCTCAAAAATGCTATTGTGGTGAGGATCTATTTTTCTTTTATTTAATTGCGTTTGTGTTGTGTATTGTTGTTGGTCTTGGATGACAGGAACTTGAATATGTGATTCTTTTCTGTTTAGGTTGTTGAAGGAGAGAGCGCGGCTCTTTTGATCAGTTCCTGGATTTCTATCAATTTTGTTGACCGACTACATGTTGAGGTGACAACGTAGTTGAATATGGCTTATGTAATTGTAAAAACATTCCTTTATGTTCATGTGTAAACAGAACAATTGATTCGCTCTTGTGAAATTGAAATTAAAATTAAAATTGATTTATCACAAATTGTGATACTAATAATGAAGATAAAAAGAACACATTTTAGTTGTGGAACTGTTCTATTTGTTATTCTTTTGGTATGGTCTTATGATGATTATCTGAGGGTGGTGTTAACTGCTCCTAAGGTTGACAATACTGATGATGTTGAAATGTTATAAGAATGGAGGCAAAACAATGGAATTGAAATTCTTGATATGATTCAATGGAAGCACTGGGAGTCTAAGACGTTAATTTATGAGCAGGTTCTGGGTATGACTTCTATAAAAATGGTGATGCATTTGAAATCTTTTGTCATGTTTTTGTTTCATTGCTGTGGAAATGGACATGAAAGAAAAGGCTTTAATTCTCCAATGGCATGTCAGTATGAAGTACTGTATCAATTAGAGTAGGAATTGGATGAACTTGTAGAAGAATTCAGTTGAACGGAATAGACATGATACAACATGAGTGAGGATCTCAACTCTTAGCATAAACTAGGATGTCCCGTTCCTTGTGTAACGTGTTATAAAAAATTACGTGCTTGGTGTTTGAAGCAGGATAATTGTGTTTTGGAAAGGCGGCAGGATAATAATTGAAATAATAAAAAGCCGTCAAAATTTTGAGCTCCCTGCTGATTAAATTGACAGTTGTAGTTATATCATGGTGCCACTGGCCAAGGGATGCATGGTCAGCTCATTTGTCTTGGGGAAACCTCCAAATTTCTGTTGTGTTAACTCCAGTAAATTTTGATCGCATGAACCTCCAAATTTCTGTTGTGTTAACTCCTGTAAATTTTGAAACTGTACATTTTGCTCCATTTATGATGATTGTGAAAATGATGATAGTCTTCTGCTGATTGATTCTTCGACAATGTGTAGGGTGCTTGAGGTGATGATATTTGTTGGTTCCAAACAATCAAACCACTCTATTTCTGTTTACTTGGTCAATATAGTAATGGTTGGAAGTATTTGAATCCTGTTGAAGTATAAATCCATGCGTTTAAAGTTTCATACTCAAGTACTAACCCACTCTTTTGGTTTCTCTGTGTGTTTGTTTGTATGTTTGGTGCTCAACTATTGACACCACTTATATGCCAAGTCGAGGGGTTTATCTCATTAGTTAGCTCATAACTGTGTGTAGACTGTAGAGTCATGGTATTCAGTTGCTGCTGATTGATTGAGATCCTGTTATGTGATTCTGTAATTCTGCAGGTCATTGCAGTTCCAGAGGATGTTGGTACAGCTGGTGCTCTTAGAGCTATCGATCACCGCTTGACTGCAAAAGACATCTTGGTTCGAGTTATTCTGTTACAACCTTTTTTGAGTTTCTAGAATATGTTCAGCAACCATAACTTGTATTATTATGAAGGTTATGAGTGGTGATTTGGTAACTGAGATACCACCTGGGGCGGTGGCAGCCACACATAGACGTCATGATGCAGTAGTTACTGCAATGCTTTGTCCAGTTCCTGTTAGTGGGTTGTCAGAATCAGGGTCATCGAGTGGCAAGGACAAATCTAAGAAAACAAACCGCTATAATATTGTGAGCCTTGATCCGACGAAGCAGTTCTTATTGCATATAGCAGCTGGTAAGATTTTCGCATGTGAGGGGTTTCTCTGGTATGCAATTTCTATTTTGGTGTCACTAGAAATTTGTGCTATTTGTCACAGGAGCTGAAGTTGACAAAGATGTTCGAGCTCAAAAGAGCATTCTTCGAGCAGTTGGCATGGTACACTATTATGCATCCATTAATTAGTTCAATGCATTGTTTGCATCATAAGGCTTAGGGCATTCTTGGCATTCGATGTGGCACTTGCCCCAACTGTTGGGAGAGGGCAGGGTTAGTGTTTTATGTAAGACATCTTCATATTCTGGGAGGTGTAGATGCAAGAACTGCGGACAACTACATAATTACACCAATGTCGTCCTTTCTTTTCAAATAGGAAATTCATTTTAAGTTGATGCAGAATGTTCGTAAGGCTAGTACTTAATTACTAATCAAAACTATTTGTAGTTAGGTCTTGATATTATATATGAGGGCTGAGTGGCAAGGCCCATTTCAGATGCAACAAGGTCCACGTCATTGTTTAGCATAATATGTCCAACCCAATGCGAGAAAAAGATCTATAAACTTATTTTCTTGTAACTTTTTTATTCCTTAACTTTTTGTCTCCTGTGGTCCTTTTTTTTTTACTTATGCAGATGGAAATTCGTTCTGATCTAATTGATACTCACATGTATGCATTCAAGAGGTTCGAAGTTTTGCTTTATGCTTTAAGCAATTATTGCTTCTTTCTTGTAGATTATTCCTTCTATAAAGTTGTAACTTGTTGTTTGAATTCAGATCTGCTCTGCAAGATGTTCTAAATCAGAAAGAAAATTTTCTAAGTCTGAGACGCGATGTATTGCCATATCTTGTTAGGTCTCAGTTGGTTAGTTTTTCTAGCTTTTCCACCATGATTATATATGTGTGACATCAAGTCAAAATTATGTTCCATGTCTGAGATACATGTTCTCATTCACATCGTAGAGATCTGAATTATCATCAAACGGAGTGCAATCGGACGAAAATAGCAATGGCCAGAATGGTCCCCAGGACAGTAAAATTGTGCTATCTCAACTTCTGGCTAATTCATCTACACCAAATTTTCATGAAATCTATGCGTTGGGTCTGGCTGGGTCTGCTCCTATGAGGAAAACACATAAATGCTGTGTTTATGTTGCAAACAAGAGCAACTATTGTGCACGGATGAACTCCATTCAAGCTTTTACTGACATAAATCGAGATGTAAGTTTTCATTTTTGAAACTCTGAACGTTATTTTCCTCCTCAAAACCCTCACTGTTTCTTATATTCTGCCTTTTGATTTATTGCCACAGGTAGTAGGAGAAGCTAGTCATCTATCAGGCTATACTTTTTCTGCCCAGAATAACATAATTCATCCATCAGCTGTACTTGGATCTAAGACAACGGTGAGTTACAGTGGACATCTTGGTTCAAATCATTATCAATTTGGCACAAGCCTTCTATGTATATGTGCAAAGGATGAGAGCTGATGTATGTAGGGTGCATTTTTTAGTTCACTCCATTTAATTATGTCCTAAGTGTGAAAATAATAATGGTTTTAGGTGGGACCACAATGCATGCTGGGTGAAGGTTCACAAATGGGCGACAAAAGTAGTGTGAAGAAGTCTGTAATTGGTCGCCATTGTCGAATAGGCTCAAATGTGAAGGTATTTGACAAACTTTTAATTTGCTGATTGCTGATTTCATTCTGGCAGCTTCACCTTCGAAGTATAGTATTTTAAATTTTTACTACTCTGTATAATATATGCCTGATCTGCTTTATGCTAACTTATTGCACACTGATTTCGATAGATTGTCAACTCTGTTGTTATGAACCACGTTTCCATTGCGGATGGTTGCTCTATTCAAGGGTCTATTATTTGCAGCAATGTACAGATCCAAGAGCGTGTCGTGTTGAAGGATTGTCAGGTAATACTGTCTAGGCCCATCTCTGTTCCAGTTTACATGTTTTGCTTTGCCTTGCCTTGTATAATGAGTCGGTGTTGATTTCCAGGTAGGAGCAGGTTTCGTAGTGAGTGCAGGGGGTGAATACAAGGGGGAAGCCTTGGCGAAGAAGGAAAAGTTCTAGTCGCTCGTTTAGTTGTGCAAGGTCTTGATAGCCCTCTTGTGTGCTGTTGCCACTGCTCCTTCTGTGTTGCTTCAAGAGTGGGCCAATTTTGGATTTGGAATGAACTAGTACTTGACAATTGTTGTTGATTTTTGGATTTTGAGCTGAGAGTAGTCACAGTTACAGGGATAGCATGTGAAATTGTTGGTGAAGTGCATTTGTTGTACATTGAGAATCTTGTGCCATAAGTCTTTGCATCTTTAACAAAGGAGGGGCTATATCATTCATTGCTTCTTAAAGTTTCACTTTCACGCGGGAGATTCTTGAAAACGATGTGAACGTAGTAAAGTTCTTGATGCTTCAATTGCAGTTTGCTCAATAATAATTTAGTGGTATTTTACCATTTTGTAACGGTGAAAGAATGAAGCATAGGCCAACTCAAAAGAGAAAAATAAAGTAGTAGGATAGGTTAAGTGGTAGCCGATACAATAATTAAAAAAAAAAAAACAAAGTTTGATTTATTCTTTTATATACGTAAAAATTCAATTGTAAGGAGTATATAATTTGTTTTCAGTTTGTTCGATTTGTATTTTAATTGACCTACTAAAATATCACATATCTATACTTAAAATCCCACCCCAACAATTCAATTTTTAATGAGCACGTACCACACGATTGATTGCAACGATCACCATGGTGTTGCACGCACACATGTCAGTGCGGTGCCTAAGGACGTTCAATGACAAATGCGTGCGAGACTGCTACCTTCTTCATCAGCAATGTATCGGGTCACGCCTTTCTTGAAGGGTGTCTCCCACCTCCTATTAGACTTTTTACCTTGTTGTGTTCATATCCCACCATGGCACCATCCAAAAAGGCAAAATCCAAAGAACGGGACAAGAAGTACTCTCTTCGTCTCATTCTCTCTTAGTTAATCAATTTTTAAATAAAACTCAATAAAATTATTTTTTATAATTAAGAAAAATGACTTCACTATGGAAGCTCCAAATTTCGATTATTCTTTATAGAGGAATCTTGTTGCCTAAGTTTGATGCAAATTAGCCATAGCTTTGTCTTCCTCCGCGATTCGAATAAATACATGACATGATTGCTATAAGATGCCCCGTCCGCACCATTTATTTTTCACTCCTCTCCAATATCTCTCTCTCACTCACACAAAACAGACCATCCGATTTTCCTTTTCTGTAGGCGAGAATGGCAACAGTCGGAGCGATTCGCGAGAGCGAGGGATCAGCCAACAGCCTTGAAATTGACGCTCTTGCTCGTTTCGCCCTCGACGATCACAACAGGAAACAGGTTTTCTTTTTCAGTCTCGTCGCTTCTGTTTTTCGGAGCGATTTCCATCGCATTTCTGTTCCATTTCTCTGTTTTTGGGACTATTAATCATCACACAAACATCTACTACTACTACCTCGCTCATTCTTCCCTAATTTTGAGAAATTCACATATCTAGGGTTTAGATCTGAAATTAATTTTATTTTTTTACCAGTATTTCGCAATTCTGTGAATTTATGGTTGATTTTTGTTTGCTCGATTTGTTGATCAAAATCCTAATTTTTGATTGGTTTCAGAATTCTCTGTTGGAGTTCAAAAAGGTGTCGAATGTGAAGGAGCAAGTTGTCGCGGGCACAATGTACTACATAACGCTGGAGGCGGCCGACGGAGGCCACAACAAGGTTTACGAGGCCAAGGTTTGGGTGAAGCCATGGATGAACTTCAAGGAAGTTCAGGAATTCAAGCACGTCGGCGACGCTTGATTTCAATCCTCTACTCCACCATACTATATCTCCCTTAACTTGAATAATGTTGTAAGCTTGTTTCAACTTTGAAGGTCCACCTAATTTGTCTTATTTCGCCACTCTATCGTGATCATGAACACTACTAAATGATACTACTACTATTACTATTACTTCTTCTTCTCTTGATGCATTCTAATTGAGCATTGATCAGTGCCCTGTGGCTAGCTTCGAATTCATTCTGCGGATCTACCACCATGCCTCAATTATTATGCAATCTTAGATATATCAATAATTTATTCACAATAATTAATTTACCTTTTTTTTGTTATTCTTTCTTCTTGTTTGTTTATTCTCCTGATTAATAATTTGATGTTACGATCGTAAATTATTGGAAAAAAATATGCATTAAATTCATTAACACACAAGTTAAGAATAAAATAACTTTGCACCAAAATTTGTTTACTTCCAGTGAGAAATTAAATGATACTATATGAAAATAAGAATATTGGTGATGTGTAAAAATAGAATTAGTGTCGTCGTAATCCACAAAAAAAATGTAAAATGAAAATTATAATGAGCCTAAACATATCTCATGCTCATTCAAGCATCAACAAATGTAGTGGAGATTTGCATGGAATTCGGTTGAGTATTTTTGTTGGAATATATGATTGTCAATAGATATAATGACTGGCAAGCTAATCTTTTCGTGATAGAAAATGAACCATGAGATATTTTACTTTGATGGTAAGATAGTCATTCAATCATATTTTATTTTTGAACCGCGAGTCCAAAAAGTTTGCCTACATTTTCAAGTTATGCTTATATTTTTTGCTCAAAAAATAAAAAGAGGTAACAACATTTTATAGCAATTAACTTCAGAACACTTTTTAAAAAGTGGGTATCCACTTATTCATATCCTTAGACCATTCACAATGAGTACGGGTTACCTCCTATCATACATCTAACTATTGCCACATCAGGATAACTCCTCCAAACGAGAAAATATTCCCTAATCTAGATATACCAGTACCACATAACATAATGAGTAGGTATGTCCAATACATAGTTATTTGACAAATGAAACTCTAAAAAGGTTATATTCCAACTATAGTATAACTATACATGGAAACTTATGAAAGTATATCTAAATTCAATTAGTACTTTAAATTAAAGAAATTTCTCCCAAAATTTGGGCGTTCTTCGTATACAATTATAACTTTTAGTACATGGTAGTATAAAAAATTATAAAAAAAAAAACTAGAAATAACTAATAATATCTACATCAATAAACTTTAAATTAATAGCCAAACTTTATTAATTATAGAATATACGTTTTTATATATAATATCATGTGTCTGTGTATAGGAACTTCCATCTATGCATTTTTTCATGTCAATACACAAAATTCACCCTAGTATTATCACTAAATTGGAATTTTATGATATACCTTTATTTTTTTATTAAGTTATTACATATATAAATGTAAATTATAGTATATAAATAATGAAGTGTGACCATTAACTAATTTTGTTAATATGATTAATTATTTTCAAACTTTTATATTTTTTGTAGCATGTAAAAATTTTAAAAATAAAAAAATAAAATAGCTCAAGCATGTATAATTGTATGTGTATATTACTCCTATTAGAATCAATATGCAATTGAGAGTATGCAAGGAAGGTTCAAAATATTATTGAGAAATTTCAAGTACTATATTTTAAAACAATGAATGGGTTGTGAATTTATATCCATTAGCTTCCATGTATAGTTATGTATACTTGGAATATCACTTTTTTAGAATTCCATTTGTCAAAGTAACTATTTGTTGAACATACCAATTCATTATTCCATTTAGTATGTCTAGACTAGGTAATTGTTCTCCTATACATCTCCCAGTTAATTTTAAATTTTCATATTTTAACCTCTAATTAATTTGTAATATTTAAATACATAACTCTATAAATAACTAAATTACTTCATTAAAAAATTAAAATTACGAAGTCCTAAAAAATAAAATTTTAAATTCCTAAAAGTTAAAGAACGATATCGACTTCAAGTGAAGTCGAAACAAAGTTCAACAATAATATCGTTGTGCACCCCCATTTCCAATTCGAACATCACCAACATATCTTTCTCCATCAGCACTTCCAACTGCCGGAGTTGGAGAGTTTTATTCATCTTCTTCATAGCGCTAGCAACCCTATCTAGAGCCGAGGCGGGTTCAGGTGGGGGCGGTCTCTCTTCGCTTTTCTCTTTGCTGCTTTAGTTCCATGGGATAACTCTGAGTAACGAGAAACGAGGCATAGTTGGAGGGGTCCTCCCTCGTCGTGTTCAAGTCGATGGACGCAGCCCCCCGCTAGCCGAGTAGTTATCGTTGGCTGAGACTTTGGTCCTCTTTGGCGTGTCACCTCTAGACTCGACCCACCGCTGAATTTGAGATTTCTATGGAGAAGTGCACAGATGTCCTAGAACGTGAAAACTATCTTTTCCTCCTCGTAGAAGAGATCCTCTAAACAATGTTGACAAAAATGTGGCTGTTAAGCCACATCTTCCCAGTTTGCCAGCCTCGTTAGGTCTCAGTTGATGCGAATCCTATCATTACAAATCATGTGGCAAACCTAGTGGAGGATTTACATTGGCCGAGGACGAGGTCTATGACCAAGAAAAAAGGAGTCTTGAGCACACTCATCTGTCGGATCAACATCTAAGAAGAAGCTCGAGTTGTGGATAATTGAAAGTCAAAAATTGTGCTCAAGGTCACATATGAGCACAACAAAGAAGACTGATAAAAGGTTCACCCGACTTGGTGATTTGCCAACCATGAATGCCCGATTGGCATTTCAGAGTGTCGTGTTTTCCTTCTAGAAGGTTTGCCCGACTCGGGCTATTGAGCAATCGACTAATGCCTGATCGGGCGATTTGACATTTTGACCAAGACTTGTTTTATTTTTCTCTTTTTAGACTCCTAGTTTAAATACCCATGTTAGGGTTTGTCCATGGCAGCTTTAAACATTTTGTAAACATTCAAAAGTCTCAACATCGAATATTCTTCTTCATCTTAGAAGATTTATCAAAATCTCTTGTGGTTGCATTCAATCTTTGTCGGGCTTGTGTTACTAGTTTAATGGAGCCACTAGGTTTTGCTTTGGTGAAAATAGCCTTTGAGTTGTCTTCATCTTATTTGAGAAAGTCCAAAGTTCCAAACATTAACTTAACTCATACCATATTCATCTTCTTTTTCCTTGTCACCATTTTTTTTTTCATTTTGGTTGACTTGTGTTAGGTTTTATTTGAGAAATGCAAGAACAAGTCTTGGGTATGTTTATGCTTTTTAAATCAACAAGATTCAAACTATAAGTCCTTTGATCGAACAAACTCATTTATTTGTTTTATAATTCATTTTTAAAAAAAAAATAACAAGAAAAATGATAAAATTTGGTATGTTAAGTTTTGGCAGAAAATGAAATTGTTTTTTTTTTCCAGGTGGTTCGACTAAAATAAAAAATGTTGATATATCAGGGGCGAAAAATAGTAATAGTTGAACATGAGACTGATTTTACTATCCTCATTATGTAATCGCCAAATCATATAGGAGTAGCATCTCCAATCATTTATACAGAACTCAAACCTGTTTTAGTGTCTATGTCATATCAAATAGTACTCCCTCTATTCCTTCATAGTTGAGTCATTTTTTCATTTTGGGAAGTTCTCTCATAGTTGAGTCATTTCCATATATAGTAATTTTTTCCTCTTTCTTACTTTACTCTCTCTTACTTTATTCTCTCTACTTTATTCACTTTTTACTTTATTCTCTCTACCTTTTTCTCTTTCTTACCTTTTTATCTATTTATTTAACACACTCAACATTCATTTCTTAAATTCCGTGCCGAAAAGTTCCGCCTCAACTATGAGGGAACGGAGGGAGTATGATTTTTACTTCAACCATTTTACATTAAACTCAAACCTATTTTAGTATCAATATCACATCAAATATGATTTTACTTCCAACAATTTACACTATGCTCAAACTTAAAAGAATATTCTCTATATTTTACTCATAAAATTTGAATTTTTTTTTGGGTTTTGGTTTAGTGTAAACTTAAAAATAGGTATTTTATCTCAAAAACAAAAAATGAGATTCGTTTTGGAGTACTATTAGAGCTAATTATCTATCTCATTTTAGGTTTTAATGCACCATTGTAGATGGTATTATATTATTAAGATAGTTAATTTGAAGTCTATTAGATTTCTAATCATGCAGTTTTATACTATTGTAATTGACATATCCATATAATTTGAAAATATAATTTCTAGGAGTAGAATATAGAATAGGAGTATAGGTTTGTGTTAAAATGACAACTCTTCTTAAAGTGACACTGTGACATCACTTATACAACAATATTATAAACGCTACACAGCAATATTACAAACACTATACAACAATCTCTAGATTGTTGTGTAGTGTGTCGGATATTGCTGGACAAAAAAAATTGTTGTATAAAGAACAACAAATTGCTGGCCGTCTTTTTCAGAATTTTTTTTTTAAATTTGTCCACGTGTACAAATGATTGGCTAGGAATGGTAGTATGATATTATTTTAAGGGGTGGTGGCACCCTAACATGCCTATAGGAGTATATATAATATGGAGTATATATGTCTGTTATCGGTTAATCCGTATCATTTTTCATTTTTTTTTTCTTACCAATTTCAGTTGTGGTCAAATGGACCCGTCACATTTATCCACAGTAGCTCATAGTAACACAATTAATTTATGGTTGTAGCTTCTCTTCAAGGGTATTTATGTGAAAAAAGTAGAATCAGTTAGGTGAAGTTGTATAGAGGGTGGCTACATCCACAATGGCAACGTGGCCGTCCGTGTGTTTTTATTTTTGTTTTTCGTAATTAAAGAAATGGAAGAAGAAAACCCTAATCCCGGGTTGATTCAATTCATTTTTCAGCCTCGTATTAACATTATCTCTCTCCTCTCTCTCTAGAGTAATAGGACATATATATATATCTATCCCATCCATTTCGCAACTCTGTACTTTCTCTCTCTACAATTCTCTCTCCTAAATTTCTCTCTCGCGATTTCTCCCTCTGAAACCAAATCCGACTCTCCATTTCCGACCGGAAACGCTTTGAATTGACAAGCTTCCTTGTCTCCATCTGTCGATCCGTTAGAGGTGAGGCGTTGAATCTATTTGTGGCCGATGCATATGCCTAGGGTTGGGAGGGGGCAGCATTTCTTCTCCTTGCTTTGTGTTTTCCTAGCTTTAAAATGTGAATTTTCTTCATAGAAAGGGGCTCTGAATGGAAGAAATTGGTTTGGGGCGTTTGATTTTGTCGATTCCTCTTCGGGGTGAATTTTGGTAGCTCTAATTGATGCGTTGGATTTTGGGATTGGTTAATCTTCATGTGGCATTGGGAGTTGATCCAGGGCGTGTTTTCAGATTCTCTGTGCTCTCTTTTGTCTCCTTCTAGATTTTTTTTGAAGATTAGATTTCTCCGTTGCAATGGTTTGCTGGTGTTTAATGTTTGGTTATTGGTCATGAGATTGAT
The DNA here is from genome assembly GCF_023119035.1 of Salvia hispanica. Lineage (NCBI taxonomy): Eukaryota > Viridiplantae > Streptophyta > Magnoliopsida > Lamiales > Lamiaceae > Salvia > Salvia hispanica. The sequence continues at coordinate 15,390,018 of NC_062969.1, forward strand.
TTCTGCTTCGATGCATTTTTTTTAATATCAGAAAGTCCGAAGTTAAATGCTTTGTGGATGACATAAGATGGGCATAAAATCTATGTATTCATTGTTTTTTAACTTTGGGATTTATAGTCTAGGATTATCGCATGGGAAGCTGATTGAAAAGATGAAAAGAGAGAAGTTAATGTGATTATAAATACCAAGAAATGTTTGGTTTGAGTCTTTTAAGTGTATGTGAAGAGAGATAAAAATGTGGTATCGAATTAAGTCTCATTACTTGAGTTTGCCAACTCTTTGGTGCATCAATCATAAATGTTGAATTTTTATGAGTAGGTGTTTTTGAGACATTTCGTATCGTAAGATAAATGTACAATATGGAAGGATCAATCTTAAGGAGTTTTGCTCAGCAGCAAAAATATGGAAGATAAATGACCGAACTCTTGTTACTGACTGCTGAGTAGCATCTTGGGAAATTTGAGATGCTTAACAGTATTATCTGATCTGGAATGGACAACATGATGTAATTAACCTTGAATGCCATTAAGATAATTTTGCAAGTGACAAAATTCCTTATTTAACTTCTTAACTTTGTTAATGTAGGTATAGGGGTCTTAAATGCATCTTAAGAGGAAGACAGGACAATATCTGATATTAGTCATGTTTTGTGTTAGCTTCACTCTCAGCATGTCATGTTAGTAATCTTATTTATGTTAGGAGAATTGCCTGAAAGTTCAATTGGTTTCAACATCATTCCCCAGTTTCTATGTTTAAGCATTAGATGCACATGTTGATGATTAAAGCATGATTGGATTCATTCTCCACTTCTAATTAGATTTACTTTTGATACTTGATGTGTGATTAGTTTTGTTTGTTTCTAGAGGTCATGGTGGAGATATTTATTGTTATTTTGCCACATTGACTTATTTGATAGATGCATTTTGAATTTCCTCACTGTTCGTTTATTTACCATTTCTTTATGAATCCAGGATGAGATATATGTATAGCTGGGATCCTTTTCTCATTTTGGGGAATTTATGCAGTAAATTTTAGTCTTTTCTGGATATTTTCTTCTTTATGTATCTGCTGTCACTATACCTGTTACAGTTGCACATCTGGAATAACATTTTGAAGATAGTGCTTTATTTACTAAGTATCAAAGAAAATTTGTCCCCTCTGTACCATTTAACTTAATTTTAATGTAGGAGTATTTTATTTATTTATTTTGGGTTGGTTCCTAATGGAGTGTTTGTCCTTGTTGCAGCTATTACAAGTACAAGTTGAGCCATGTCTCCTGCATCTAGATCTAAATCCAAAGACAAAAAGCCTGGCAAGGAACCTCCAAAGGTTTCTTCAAAGCCTCCAGGACATGTGAGCACCAGCGGCGGGATCCCATCAAGTGGTTACAATCCTCTATTGGGAACTTTCCATACATTTGAGGCTCCACCAGTGCCTTCTACCAGTCCACTTCATGTTAATAGCCGTTTTCGTAATATAGACGATACGGATGATCAGAACGGGAATACATCTGTAACTGGCGTTGAGTATGACTCTGTTTCCAATAATGGCAGCTGGTCTGGTGAGTCAGAAGACCATAAAGACAAAGCATCTCGGCCCACATCAAGGCAGGACTCAGTACCTGGAGCTGATAATGACAAAAGAGAAAAAATACGCCAGAAAAATGAGAGGAAACATCAGCGGCAAAAGGAGAGACGAGCTCAAGAACTACATGAGCGCTGCAGTGGCTATCTCATGTCGAGAAAGCTCGAAGCACTTGCTCAACAGCTTGTTTCCATGGGTTTCTCTCAAGAACGGGCTACAATGGCTCTCATACTAAATGAAGGTAAAGTAGAGGAATCAGTAGCGTGGCTTTTTGAAGGAGGTGAAGAAGACAAGCGTATGGAACATAATCTTGATAGTGGGGGGAATTTGAAAATTGACTTATCAGAAGAGCTTGCACGAATTACTGACATGGAGTTAAGGTTTAAGGCCTCGAAGCAGGAGGTGGAAAGGGCTATTGTTACTTTTGAGGGTGACCTTGAGAAGGCTGAAGAAATGTTGAAAACGCAGAAACAAGAGCTTCCTGCTATCCCTTCCAAGCCTGAAGAAACTGATGATCCTCCAACTATAGGCAATGGCAAGCTAGCTATTGCAATGAGTCACAATGCAATGAGAGTACAAGCCAAACCGACTTCATCTTCTATCATACTACAAAAAAGGGATGAAAAAGATTTCAACTATACCAAAGTTCCAGTGACAGTAGGGGCTCCCATGGATCCTGGGATGAAAAGTATGCAGGTGTTGAAGAAGATTCCACCTAAAATAGATTGGACCAAGCCACAGCAGATTGCTGGACCTGCAGATAAAAGGTGGCCTGGTTCAGGACCCAATCCTTCAGTCTCTTGTTCGCTAGCGTCGCCTTTGCAGGCGTCGACACCTCCAGCCAAGATGGAAGCACGTTCTCTTGCTGTGGGAAATGGATTGAAGAATTTGCAGCTTGGGTCTGTGAGAGAACCGGTCATTGTTATGCAGCGGCCCCAATCTGTCAACTCAAAGCAGGCTCCTCCCACCTCAAGTATCAGCTCATCTCCTCCCGGGACAGCTATGGGTTGGTATCCTAACAATGTTGACGTGGGGAAGCCCAATGGGTTGATACCACCTAGAAGCATAAGTCCTGGTGGTGTTGGATCAAATCTAATGTACAACCCAGTGCATTATCAGTCACAGACGCAGTTTAGCTCGATGGATTCCCAGGGGAGCACGAGAGGAAATGGTTCGTGGAATAAAGGAGGTGCATCACCAACACTTTCGGCTGCTTCATCCCTTGGACTGTTCTCAGGGCTGGGTGCTAGTGGCTCATCGGGGTCTTCGTCTCCGGTGGACTGGAGCACAGGAAGCTCGATGTTACAATGTGATTATACCAACATAGATTGGAGTCTAGATCCTGGGCCCCGGCTGAATGGGTTGTGGAATGGTACAAATTACTCCTTGCAGAACAATACACAGCACACATTGGATACATATGGTTATGGAATGGGCGTCAAGTCTGCGATCAGACCGGTTGTATCTGGTGGGAACGGGGCATCATCAATTCAGGAGGCGACTGAACCGAATGCGGCTGGTAGTGGTGGTTCTTGGGAGTGGACTTCTCCCTTTGAAGAGAGAGATCTTTTCAGTTTGCCCAGACAGTTTGTTTCATCCCCTACGCTATAAACATGTGTGGGGGAGGACAACTAAAGAATAAAAAAACAAAGACAAGGAATGAATATGCTTCTCTTACTGTGTATTGCCAAATCTTACAGGAAAAAGAAGAGGCATCTAAATTCAAATTCTTTTAATGTCATTCTCTGTTTCTTTTATTGTTCCCCCCTAATCCATATATCAGCTGAGCTGTGTTGTTGTTTTACCTTTGGATTCAGATTACTAAGAAGTAAAAGAATATAACGAATCGTCAAATTTATAATATGACAGCTACTTGCATTGGGTGTTGAATGAATCGCAATTTTGAGATCCATGGAGAAGTAGTACAACGTTTATTGCATTTGTTATATTTCAAGAGAAGGAAGGTGAATTTGTTGTATTATTCGCGTAGCAGCACACACTTGTACAACCCCGACTTGAGACTATTCCACATGCTTCTCAAAGGATATTGATTCATCATCAGTTGAAAGAGGTTCCGAATACCATTGTCCAGCTGACCTCGTGATGAACTTGGCCTCTGCATTCAAATCATTCATTCCACATAAATACATGCAAATTTCTCTTGAGTCAATGTTAACACAACTCATGGAGTTTGTCATCAAAATTCTCAGCTAGGTATACAACCAACACAACAAAAAAAATTATGCAATCAAGATTTCCCACGTACCTGATAAAAAGACGTTTTTGTACTCATCATCATCGTAAACAAACTGAGGTGGATCGGGAGAACCCACACCCACAATAGTACTCCCACTGAATCAAAGGAAACATGTTAGTAACTTGTGTCGCACAATGACAAAATACTTTACAATGAGAACCTCGGAACCAAGTAATCTCTCAAGTAGTTATGGAACATACCTTCCGGACATGAACACTGCATCATACTGCCCTCTACCTGCTGCAGCTATGCGCTGTTTCAATCTTTTTAGTGATGGAACAACTTCGAAAGCAGGAGGTTCTGCAGTAAGACGAAGCCAAATCAATTCTCACCACTCTACCTGAAAACCAGAAGATACAAATACGACTCTGGAAGGCGTTAAGACTGACGCCAATTTTTATTCTGCCAATATAGCAACTCTGAATGCTTTTTTCCATGCCTCTAGTTACTTTCATAACCTTATGATGAAGGACGATTATTAATATAGTGTATAGGAGCTGAGACTCAAAGTGAGCTCATTTACCTACCTGAAACCTTTTATGCATATTGTGACTATTTATAACACGAATAACAATAAAACGTTGCATAATATTTTTATATGGACTAGTTCTATTACCAAATGTCCTGAGACTTTCTATGAAAAATTTCTAGGCTTGCACCTGAGGAAATAGAAAATAAAACAGACATGAAAGTGTTCCTAGTTCATACCAAGATCATTAACACAAACATCCTGAGAGATTCCACTCTTTGATATCTTCTCTAGCAACACCAAAGGATCAATTTGGCTTGTTTGGTCCACCCGAAGACGCTGACATTTGGAAACAATGTAATATGAGTAAGATGTTAAGTCGGTCCATTACCAGTTTAGCTTTATCCTGTAAATTTTATGAGCTATACTACCTTGTAAACTTCACCAGTGGGGCATGCCTCTTGCGGTTTGATGAGAACCATAGGAAGATCAAGAGGCACAGGTGGAGAAATATCTTCGACAACCTAAACAATTAAGAGATAATAAGTACTACTAGCATACTACATTTCATGAATGCCGTACGCCTCACACGGTGTTGGGGAACATATTAATCCACATGAATCATTGTATGTTAGTGAACTGTGCTAGGTGAGAGAAAATATAATATCCTAGTCTACCTTGATTAACTTCTATAGATTTCAGTAACCAGAATCAGATGTCTAAGCATGTGTGCACTACCAGAAAATGCTTTGTTCTCAAAAATTAAAGGAAAACCTCATTGCTCGAGAATGCTTTTGCATCCTGCATTACGTATTAGTGAATTGCACTAAGTGAGTAATATCAGGTTTACCCTGACTAAGAACTCACTTATATAGTTTCCAATAACTAGAATAAGATGTCTAAGCATGTTAATTGTCACTAAATTTTTGTGCTTATTCAAAATTGACACATATAAACAATGATATGAAACGCTTAAAGACATGAACAAGAGATGGCAGTTTGAGTTCACCCAAAAACTTAGGACCTACCTCTCCTCTACCCGTACAATATGCAGCACCGTGAGAGAAGAAGAAGGGGATATCAGATCCAATCTCACCCGACCACTCCTGGAGATCCTTTTCACTAGCAACGCAACCACTAAACTGATTTGCTGCCCACAAAGCAGTAGCAGCATTGCTGCTGCCACCACCAAGGCCAGCTCCCGTCGGCACCTTCTTGTCAAGATGAATCTAGATATGCACACAAGGAATACATGCTCAGCTCGGGTGAACTACACTCCATTAAGAAGTCAACAGCTTTAAATTACAAAAATTCACCCAAAAGTGGTTGTCAATCCCTGTCTTTTTCCTAAAGAGATTAAGAGCCTTTATTATCTGCAAAATGGAACAACAAAATGAACTGAAAAGAACTCTTTTACATAAAATGAAACGGCAAGGAAGAAAAAGGATCTCAGTATACCAAATTTCTCTTGTCAAGAGGAACTCCAGGCACATTGGTTGACAAACGGTCCGTTGATTTAGATGGGGACAATGAGAACTTTATTTTATCTCCTAGGCTGATAACCTGAAGTTTAAAAAAAGAAATGATTCATCAATAACCATACCATATCAGAAGCTTCTTTCATATCACCTTCAGACGAACGAGACAACAGTTAGTTGCTTAAACGAGAGGAGCGAGCGAGCTTACATGAAAAAGAGAAGCCAAATCATGGAATCCATCTGCTCGCTTGCCAGTTATTCTTAGGAAAACATTAATCTGTGCATCACAAAAGACTAAAGTTGAATAATATCCCTGAAAAAGCGATTTGGGGCTAAATAACAACAGATTTATCTTACCTTGCAAGGTGAGAAAAGAGTGAGTCTTGAAATCCCAGCTTCCCTATCCACTTCATCAGCTAACTTATTTAACTTATTCTCAAGATCATATACCACCTACCAACGCAATCACAAAAACCATAAATTCCCCCTAATTTGTTTGCAACAATTTCAAATAAACAACACAAAAACATGAGTAAAACAATTTCAAATAAACAAAGCCCTAACTTAGAAAGAAGAAACCACAATCAAATGTTGAGTAAATTCGTGAAAATCAAAATTGAGTTGTTGTAATTGAAGAATTTTGATACCTCTAGTTGCTTTCTGCCAGTGGTGGAATCAGAAGCCGTGGCTCTGATTCTTGAAGACTGGATCTTTTTGGGGAAAGACGAGGAGCCATGTGGCTTAAAGGATGAGAATTGAGGAAGGGTGGCGTTGGTGAATGAATTGAAATGTGGTTTATGATTGTAGGAAACGTGAGTGCAGAGGAAATGGGAGGAGGAAGCCATTGGCAAGGGAGAGAGAAACAAGAGCTAGTAGCCCACCAAAACCAATTGAACTGACTGCTACACTAATGTGGGAATAAATAGCATTGAATATTTGGAAGTTGAAACAGACTAAAGATTCTACAATTCAACTCAATTTTGCAGCTGCTGCCTACCTTTAGACCAGTGAGAGAGAGAGAGAGAGAGAGAGGAGAGATTCTTCAATGGTGTGCGAGTTATTTATTTATTTAATCTGTGAAGGAGACTATTGACTGTATACACATTTTTTAAATTTTATTTGTTGATTATTTTAATAACTAATTATTGGTGCCAAAATACTATGTACAATAATTTCTAAATTAATCACAAAGGCCTTTTGTTAGTCCATCTAATTTTTTATCTTTCGCCAAAAGGGATGAATACGATACTTTAGTCCTTAATAATTTGTCTGTCAAAATAAAACATTATATTTTTTAAAATATTAATCTTTACTATCAAGTTCTATTGATTAGTTTTCTTTAATTATTATTTATTAATATACGAAGTTCAATTAAAATATCCTAAAGAATTCGAAAATTTGAAGGAAAAAATTTAAAATATATTAGTGTCCATATTCTAATAGTAAAATTATGAAATAAAACAAATTTTTTAGAGATTATTCCTCTATTACGTAATAGTGTGATTGGTTGGTTAGGGTGTCTCCGGTGGCGTCCCTCCCACTCGCCCCTCCCACTAGCCCTTCCCATGTCACGTCAGCACTAGCCCTTCCCATTCCACTGCCACATCACTAGCCCTTCCCACTGTACTAGGACTTCCCGCAATAAAATTAATAAATTCACAATTAAAATTAAAATTTACGAAATTAAAATTTCGACACGAGCCGTATTTATAGAGTTTTTTTAAAAAAATAAAAATAAAAATCGGTGGGACGTCCGAGTGGGACGTCCTACCCACGCCACAGTGGCGCCCGTCAGGTAGGACGTCGACGGGAGGGGCGAGGCCATCGCATGGGCACACGGGACGGGCGTGGGCGCCTTTCCCGCCCACTATGGCGCCCGTCAGGTCGCCCGTCCCCGACGGGCGAGTGGAAGGAGCGCCGGTGGAGATACCCTTAGGGTTGAAATATTTTGGTATCAATTTGGTGTCAAAATCACACCATGTGTTTTGCGAGTGTTGATCATCTATTCTTGTTTTTTTAAAAGAGGCAAACAAAATAGCTGTTGATTAGTTAACTGATAAGTTTCAATGCTACTACTTCTCTGTGAATTGATGTCAAAGGAAGGTAAGTTTAATTTAATTTTCTTTTTTGTTAAAAATAGTGGTAAGTTTAATTTAATTTTCCTTTTGTTAAAAATAGTTAATTACTTATGTATTACTATTACTAGCCCTAGTATTTGTGAGGACAATTGACATGTGTAATGAAAGTCAATTTTTTTTTAAAGGAGAACAGGTAATTAGAATATTCCCAACCCCATTCCGGATCAGCCCTAAGTCCATTTTCATGTCATCATTCCTCTCACTTTTTGTACCATACCATAACTTTCACAACTTTGCAGGCCCTATCTAGACGCCATTCAAGAAACAAACATTAAACTGGACTATTCACTATTTTACTCTTAAAATTAAAAACGTTGAACAATTATATTTCAAAAAATTAATTGTTCATTTGGAAATTATAAATTACAAACTCTAGAAATTAAAAATTACAATTCCAAAAATTCAATCGAGAGGAATCGAGAGAAATTAATATGAACTATGGAGTTTAAATAGACCAAAAATTTGATTTGGGGTTTGGGTCCGGCCCATGCGGCCGCAACACCAGGATAGGCCGCAACCGAACGCGGGCCCAAGCCTCTTCACAGTCCCCAATCACAGTCTAGGCCGTCTCTCCCCACCTCCAACACACCAGGATGCGGGCTGGACACCGTTGTTGATGCTCTTAATTTGAACCTTGAAATTGTACTATTGAAACAAAGACTAGCACTGTAGAAAAATTGAAAAAAGAATGGGTAATTAAAACCAATGTAATATGTGGATCAACGAGATTATGAGGTCACACTATTCTAAACAGAGTAAAGGTCCTTTTTGGTCCTAAACATATTGCGATTTTATAATTTTGGTCCAAAACATTATCTTTTGAATTATTCGGTCTCTCACAAATTAAAAAGGATCACATTTAGTCCGAATTGGGTAAAACTTAACAGTCTACTGTTCATAATTGAATTTTGACCGGGTTAAGAGTTAATAATTATGTTTCATTAATGCCTAAAATGCTAAGAAGAAGAAGAATAGAGAATTCAAATTCTGAGATCCAAAGCTACAGAGCTTCTCCTTAGAGAAGAATAAAGCGACTCCATCAAAACCTACTCCCAAATCATACTTATCTGCCAAGAACAAATTTCTCTTAAATCCAGCCAATCCCGTCTCTCAAATCTCCAACGCACCCTCTGCTTAGCCTTGTCCAACCGGGCTGAGGCCCGAGCCCGTCAATCGGAATCCTCCGAAGCCCTGAGAGACTGCGAGGCCGCACTGAGCATCGAGAATTCCCATTTCAAACCCTTCTCTGCAAGGGCAAAATCCTCATGAGTTTGAATCGCTACGCCGCCCCGCTGGATTGCTTCAAGCAGGCGAATCTCGATCCATACCATTGAGAATTCCGATACGGTTAATGGGCTGCTGAAGAAATGCAAAAAGCTCGAATCTTTATCGAGATCGGGCGCATTCGACGTCTCCGATTGGGTTCTCGGCGGTTTCCGGGGAAAAACGCCGGAGCTCGCGGAGTATATAGGCGCGGTGGAGATCAGGAAGTCCGAGATCAGCTGGCACGGCCTGTTCGCGACGAGGAACGTCGAGAGCGGAGCGCGAAGAGCGCGAAGAAGCTCCCGACATGGAGGTTTTCCGGCCAGAGGCAGATGTTGGAATCGGGGATTTTAGTGGGAGGGTGGATAAGGAGAGATTGCTTAGCATTTTAGATGTGAATTCAGTTCTTGCACATGCTCAGCCAAGGTTTTGGGGAGAAATGCAGATTATCAAGGAGTAGGTTTGTAGACTGTTAATTATTAACTTAATAAAACATAATTATTAACTCTTAATCCGGTCAAAATCGAATTAAAATTCATTGACTATTAAATTTCAACAGTTCCATCTAATTCGAACTAAATGTGATCCGTTTTTATTTGTAAAGAACCGAATAATTCAAAAAATAATGTTTTGGACCAAAATAAAAAAATCGCAATATGCTTAGGACCAAAAAAGACCTTTACTCTTCTAAACAATGAGTTAAATAGTACAAAATCAAAATACACAAATTGATTTGGGTTATGATTTTTGCAGTAGAATAATTTCTAAAAAGAATGAATGGAAGTAAGAAGACCACCTCATCCTCATCAAAGAACACAAACTCAACGCATTAATCAATCCCGAACGAGGTCAAAACGCATCAGTTTCATTAACGACGATGCTCTCTTCATTTTCAGCTTCTTCCTTGGCCCACATTCGTAAATCTTCCTTTCTTCATGGAAACCCAACACACATTACCAAAATCAAGAATCCACCTTTTTCTGTTGGGATCTCTGGAGCACCAAATTTCACTCATCTCTTCATTGATTCTTCTCCGAGGGCATCACTGAAGTGCTTCTCCCAGCAAGAAAACCAGCAGTTGCTGCAACAAGACGATGAGGAAGTTCATGAATTCCAGAGGCTGTTTTCCAATCTTAATCAAGCCACATTGAAAAGGGAACCTGGTACAAACTCAACTGCTATTTCTTGAATACACTTACATTTTTTCTTTTCAAGTTTGGGTCTTTCACAAAATTTGACCTTTTTCATTGGATAATTAGTTTGGTGCAATTTTGATATGTGGCTCTTGAGAAAAGTCGGTTCTAGTTTGATAAGTGCAGCTGAACTGAACTGAAGTGTGGAGTGTTTGTGTTGTAATTCTGTTATAGAAATGTGCTAATATTATTGTAAAGGTATTATGTCACAAAGTAACATTCATTTGCTATTCAGAGTAATCACAATACTACAACTGACTTCTTTTGTGTAGTCATCTGTTGTCTTGACATGGTCATGGTCTCATCTTATGTTTGATGAATACTCTTTCCATATTCCCAGGAAGCCTAAGCAGTTCGATTTTCCTCGTTGCTGGTACCACTGTATGTTTCTTCGACTCTCTGGGATGCCTAGTTTTTATAGTAATGACAAAGTTTCAATTTTGTTTTGCTGAATATTTCTCCATTTATGAAGAGTATTACTGCCACATTACGTAACATCTAGATATCATCTGACTATCGAAATAAGTAATATATAGTGTATCCTCAATTACCAGCTCATTCAGTCAGATTGATTTTACTATATGGTAGCAATTATTTAGTTTGAAGTTTGAACGTTTCTTTTTCTTGTTGAACATAGAGATGCCACTTGTTCATTTATCATGTTCTACCTTGCCTTCTCAAATCTGATCGTGTGTAAAGAAAAAGATTTGAGTTTCCTGTATGAATTTGAGAGACGCACAATCTGCCATGCAGTAGTATCAATAATAGTTACATTTCTCCCTGTTAGTTACTATTTTGGAAGATGTGGTTGTATTAAAAAATGTGTGTGACGTCTATGCACGTCAAAATTCCTTTTGGCCAAGGTGCTTGAATTGCTTCCTCTTTTGCATATGAATTATGTATGCCTGTGATACATTTTACTATTTATGTTTCTTATATTTTACTACTCTTTATGTTTCTTATGAAGCTACAATTACTATATTAGAGCCTTAGGACCACTATCAGTCTTCAGTTATGTACAAACATATCATTCCTGATTGCATTACACATGTGGTACAGCAACCGTAATCATAAGGACCATGAAATTGATAATTAAAAAATTTGGACAAATATTTGTTGAGTTTGAAATAAACATAAAAAAAAACTGTATACATATTTTATATCTGCAACATAGAAAATTAGTATGATCTAATAATCTCGTTGGAGGTTTCAATTTTTCTTCATGAATTAAAATTTCTGTTTCTTCAACTATCACTTTCCTTATAATGAATTTCGGTGGTCTCCAAATAGATAGGTGCAGGAATACTTGCCATTCCTGCCGTGACACAAGAATCTGGATTCCTGGCATCTGCAGTAACCTGCATCATATGCTGGATTTTTATGGTAATGATTATTTTACTAATCTTGTAGTAAGTATTAATTATCCTCCGGAGATGGATAGTTGAATCGGGGAACTTTGTGACTTAAAATTCTGGTTGAACTGAATCTGATAAAAGCAAGAGAGTTTGATCACCACATTGAACATGAATATTGAAAGATCAACTGAAAGTCGCAGTTCAATTGGATTGTGCACTCTACTATACAGACTGACTAAAAGGGGTTAGAAAATATAAAATTTTCAACCATCTCATTACATCCCCACTCCCAAGACACTAATCAAGTACTCCCCCCGTGCCACTCACGTGATTTTAGGAGGAGTTGTTAGGTGTAGTAAATAGAGAGAAAAAGGCAGTTGAATATTTTCATGAGGAGAGAGGGAGATATTTATTTCCTAATATAGAAATGGACATCTTGAGTGGGACAAACTAAAAAGTAAAGGTGGACATCTTGAGTGGGACGGAGGGAGTACGTTTGACCATGTTTTGCTTTTCTTAATCTGCATGTTCTGGGGGAGATTTTGAGACAAGAGTTTCCATAGAATGTATTCAAGAGTTTTTTATATCAGCAAGAATATGCATTGGGAATTGTCTATTCATGGCTTGTGTTTTGGGTGGACGAATGAAAACGAAAATATTAGTGACTAAACGTTGAAAATTTTAAGAACTGTCGAAGAAAATAACTAATACTACAAATTGTCTTTCTCTTGGATCATACTCTTTCAAAGATAAAGTGTATGTTTGCTTAACTTGATGAAATTACTAAGTAAATCAAACTTGAAAATATTCTCTCATAATGAACAATTGAGTTCCAATGCGTTTAGCTCCTTAATACTGTTGGATCTGACTCCGTCATTCATTATTTTCTTCGAAGACCTTGCTTTTTTCTATTTGCAGCAGTTTTCACTCATAGGGAAATGTGATAATATGCTCTGCTTGAAATGATGTAGGTCACCACTGGACTTCTCATTGCTGAAGTAAATGTGAATACAATGCGTGATCTTGGTTCTGGTGGTGTTTCTTTGGTAAGTAATGTAGATATATGGATTGATGCGAATAATACACCCTGCATATGCATGTAACATGTTGTTACATTATTTGACTAAATTTGACCGTCATACGTATGTAGTGATTTTCCTTGACGGTGGTAATAGTTTTGCATGCTAGCACATTCCATTTTGCCAAATTAACATATCGATATAGTAGTACTTTGTTACTTTTATTTTCCCTTTTTCCATTTTTTGAAAATCTTAGTGAATAGGTCTTTTTTCATATGAATGTTGCTTGTTAAAATTTCCTTTTTGGCTATACAACACTGTCCTAGATGTTCGTAGAAAAAGAGCAATAATTAAAAGGTTATTCAAAATTCTTTATTTTATCATATAAAATTGACAACAAAAATTTAGTTCTAATTGACAGCTTTGGTTCACTTTTTCATAATCAATTCATGATATTGTAGAGTTCATTCAATTGGTCTTATTGTACACTCACAGGTATCAATGGCCATGAGAACCCTTGGGAATGCTGGAGTGCAGGTTACCTGGTATGAAAATTACCTCAAATCATGTAGTAGGTTTATGGCAAACTACATTTTTGATAGTGATTAAAACTTTACAAGTTGACTTGGCTTGGTGAGGTGTTATGCAAACTGTCTCTGTTCTTTTATCCATCTGCTTTTCTTCATCATATTATTAATTAGTAGTACAACATTTCATCCACTGCAGCTGGTCCTACATTTTCATCCACTATGCCCTCCTCGTTGCCTATGTGGCTCGTTCCTCAGAAATTCTGACAAATTTCCTCGGCATTCCAATGTATGGATCAGATTTTTTATCTTCTAAATTTGAATTGTATCTCTTGTTTTATGTCACTTTGGCAAGGGTAAATATATGCAACCATTAATGAATGTTTAAAGTATATGATGGATGGTGTGAAAACCTCACATGTTTCATAAGAACCAAACATTCTCCCCACCCTTCATCAAATTTTATTAGGTTCAATAAAGATGGTGATTCCATATTAAAGTTAGATGGCGTTCCAAACTTATGTCTTCAAATATAGTGTTTCCCATTCATCCACCTGATTCTGAGTTAGCCTTTGTAGTGGAGGTGACATGAGAGTTCATGAAAAGTAAAAACTTGTAGTCAGCCATGGAAAACTAAATCATGGACTGAGCTCCTAATAACACTAGATGCAGCCTTCCCTTTGGTTTTCTATTGGGGGAGGATGTCATCATCAATTTCATATGATTGCTAGGTGTTGACTGTCCGCATTCTCAATTGCAGATGGGAAACTGCGACACTGTTTTCGATTCTTTTTGGTGGTCTATGCTACTTTGGAAGGTTTGTTTAATCTTTTCTCTCACCTTTACATACAATGAGTTGGACATTTTTGATGTCATTGTTCCTTAAAACTGGCGCATCATCAACTAACTTACGGAATTGTTCTTTTGTGTTTTCACTACTCTCTTAAAGCCATCATCTATAGTGATTCTGCTCTTTTATTATTTCCATGCTGATAATATCCCTTCTTTTATTGCTTTCAAAACTCTTTTTTTATCTTTAAGAATTGTTGAGTGACAATGTGATGTTTTATTTCTATGTAGCCAAGGTATTATTGGAGCAGTGAATGGTGCTTTAGTCATTTGCATTATAGCTTCTTTCGTCGCACTTGTGGTAATCGAAAGCCTTTTTCTTTCTTTTCCTTTTTTCTCTTATTTCCTTTTTCCTTTTATCTGTTGTTTTTTTTTTGGTGTTTTCAAATTGATAGGTGGTGGCAAGTGGAGACTTACACTGGGACTTTCTTCTAAAAGCCAACTTAGAGGCTGCACCTAAAAGTATACCAATTATAGCACTTTCTTTTGTTTACCAGGTACCACAACACAACTATATACTTCATTTTATTCATACTATATAGACTATGGTTCTTATTAACTCTCTCTTTCTCTCTCTCTCTCTCTCGTGCAGAATGTCGTTCCAGTTCTTTGTACCAATCTTGAAGGCGACTTATCAAAAGTAAGGTGATAAAGTGTGGTATCATGTAAAACTTTTTCCTGTTTAAGTCCTCGCACATTGTATTGAAGGAACCAACATGTGTCATTCCTAACATCAAAATATGAGAAAGTAGCCATCACTTATCAGTTTCTAACTGTTTTTCGAAGATTTTGATAGCAACAGACTTGCACTGGCTCGAATTCTTGAGGATCAACATATATTTCCTTCAATCATATTTGGGATCCATTCGTTTATTTTGAGAATTTTAAAGTATGGTTACAATCACCGGATAGCACTTGTTGTACTAATGGTTGATATGCAGGACTGCGATTGTTGGGGGCACTGCTATTCCGCTAGGCTTATTTCTGATCTGGAACGCAGTCATTCTTGGTATCATTCCAACTCCTGAAACGGGATCAGATACTTTTGTCGACCCACTACAACTATTGCGCTCAACTAACGAGGTCGTTGGGGTGAGCAACTGGTTCCTTACACTTGCTATATCATCGTACTCATCTAGTTTTAGCCATCAAGAAAGAAGCAATTGAGCAAACACTAGATGTAACCTCTTCCATGATAAACAGTTTGTAATACTACTATTTTGCAGCCTATAGTTGATGTGTTCTCGGTTCTAGCCATTGCAACTTCTTACATTGGGTTCGTTCTCGGCCTCTCCGACTTCCTTGCTGACTGTAAGTGGGTTGTTTCTCCACTAAACTCGTCGTCCATTAACCTAGCAATTCGACTGCTAAAACTAGTTTGTGTGTGAAAATATGACAGTGCTGAAACTCGAGAATGGGGAGAATAGGGCGCTACCGTATGTCCTTACTCTAGTTCCTCCGTTGATATTGTCTTTGCTGGATCCAGAGATATTTTTCAAAGCATTGGATTTTGCTGGGACTTATGGAGGTACATTACTTATTACATTTACTATGTTGTTTTGATTGATCATGCTTGTTTTTAGTAGTACTATAATGTATATGTATGTATATATGTGTGTTATGGGGCAGTGCTGGTGCTGTTTGGAGTCCTTCCAGCGGCAATGTCATGGTCGGATAGATATTCGGGATCATCGGAGACTCCCACGTTGGTTCCCGGAGGAAAAGTGACACTCTCACTGGTAATGGCAGGATCAGCTCTTGTCATTCTCACTGAAATTCTTGACAATTTCGGCCAACATTGATAATCATGTGTATGTGTTATACTCAACATTAGGGATGAGATGTAGCATTACTCAACTTCAGCATTGGTTGTCAAAATTTGATTGCATTTTTTCCTTTAAAAAAAATGACTGCATTTCAAGCGGATCTCACTACTTTTCTTTCTTTAACCATACCTTAACAACATATATCGTTTAATACTTACTAAAATATTATCCATGTGAATAATTAAGTTCAAAATTTAAAATGTTCAAACTGTCAAAGCTGTGAACAATAAAAGAAATGATGAATTAAGCAATAAATAAATATAAGCATCATATTTATAAAGTTTGCTCTGAAAAGATAATTCAACAATGAAAGAACATGGATTTATAAACAAAAACTAAACTAAAAGTTACAAACAATTTTTAAAACCTTTCAAGTCTTCCTAGAAATGAAAATGTATTTATCTAGCTAATCAATAAGAATTAAAACGAATATCAATTTATAGTAGTATAAGTCATTATTTAGTAAAATAAGTTCATTTTGTTAGATGAGCATTCACCTCATGAGTTTGAGCGACATTGAAACAATTAGAAATCTAAACAGTATTTTCATATAAATCACAACATTCATCCTTGAACAGATGCATACCAAAAAAAGGGTTTAGCGGTTTACATTAAGCTAAAAAATGCCAGGCATGATGCTAAGTACCATTTAGTCAAGAGCCATAGCTTCAGGACCCCCAGTAGCATCTTCCAATGCAGCCCTAGGCTCATCGATTGATGTTCTCATTTCCTCCATTAAACTCCTTTGTTCTTCCTCAATGGTGTTTTGTAATTCATCAACCTGTAATCAAGTATAGCAATCACCACACAGTGAGATAGTTGTAAAATTCGAAAGCTGCAATTCAACTGGATTTGACAACTCATTCCAGATCGATGACTAAACAGAATGATCTAATCCTGTCAACAACATTATTCCAAACCTCACTCATGATTACCATTTTCCAACCCTTAAATCTATGTTTTGTGATAACTCTTACTAAGGAACAATATCCACCGTTTGCACACTAAAAAAACAAAGAGAAACACTCTAAGGGAGGTTTTTTTTCACACAGAATTGATTCATTATGACAATGTAAGCTCAAAAGAGTTGATAACAGAAACAGAAAGAAGGTCATTCTTACGAGATAGTTCAATCCATCAGCATTCCCATTTGAGTGGAGTTGAGAGAAGGATAATGATATGACTGAAGGGAGAAAACTAATGACGGATAGGAAATAATTATGTTCAAAAGTGGACATAAGAAAGAGCATAAAAGGAAAACAAGAAGAGATCACCAAAGAGTTTCCATGTTGGATTGTGAATTGCTTGATCCCACAATGGGTTCTCAGAGGTTTTACTGAACACTAATGGGGCATTTGATAGCTATTTTGGGGAAAGTCAAGAGTTCTTATTTGGCCTTAATTGTGTGTTTGGTACATATGTTAGTCTTAGTAAATGGCCCATGCTACTTATATGGCATGGGCAAGCCCACCTTGAAGCCCATGTTTCAGCCTAGAAATTAACCCACCATTTTGGTGGGTTACACTAACAACTTGGGAGTTGAACTAGACTGTGGGATAAAAGTACCAAGATGTCCTCCATTCTCAATTTGTGATCGTGTGGAATATGAGGGCATTTTAGTCCACACAAAATTTAACATGGTATTTTATCTTTTGCACCAAACATGAATAAAGATTGGGTTAATTTTTCTAAACACACTAACTAGATACATAACTAGCACAAACCATTATACATATCATGGGCATTATCCTACCTAACCAAAACATGAATACCCTACCAAACAAGTCACAAAATGAAGGAACTTGACCATATGTATTGACTAAACTGTATTCAAAGTTCAGAACTTGTGAACTAAGAACAAACAGGAAAGAAGAGCTGGAGGAAAAAAAAAGCTCTTAGGTTCTTGCAGAACAATTTCATTTCATTTGAAGGATAATCCGAGATACCAGTTAAGTGATTAACATAGCTCATGGGGAGTCTAATGATACCTAAATAAAAATGAAAATGATACAGAAGAGGTTGATATAATAAATGAATTTCTGCAATAGGGTTTTGACTTAGAAGAGTGAAAATCACAATTTCAGTGTACTGCAATGGTTTTGGCAGATGAAATTCTACAAACAGCAAGACTTGTGCACAACTACCTTCATGAATCATGATAAACTGTTCAATCTCATGGTAGGTCCTAGCTTTCTAAAATAATCAGTTACACATCAAAATTCCATGCTTTCTGAAACATTTATGGGATTTATTCTCGAATTCAGTTTAAAATCATGCGTCCATGCAGAATATAACATAATTCTCCTAAGAACAGATATAAACAAAAGTCGTGCAAACAAATGATAGTACTCACCACATGCAACAGCAGCGAAAATTGCTTTTTGCGGAGTTCTAGTGTCCTCGAGCCAGAAGTGTTTTCTGATTCCAGGGATGCAATCTCCTGTTCAAGTTCTGTTATGGTTTTCTGTGTTGCTGATCTTGGTGGCTGCATAGCAATTAACTTCCTAATAGCTTCGCACTCCTCTTTGTGCTGCCTCTCAATCTTGCTATCCTCCAGCTGTTTCTTCAAATCTTCTATATCATCCTGTGCTAGCAAAATCTGTCGATTTATCTCATTTTTTAACTCGTTAAAGTTCTCCTTCTCTCTAACATTTGCATCGATGATCGCTTTACTCTTGAGCAGTGGAATTTCAAAAGTGTTCAGCTCCTGCAAGAAAGCTTTGGCAAGTCTTTCACAGTCGCCATGATTATCAGCATCTTTTTCTACCTCTACTGCGAAGGCTGTAAACTTCTTCTGAAGTTTCTTCAACGGCGGTTCACCTCTTGTCGTAGTTGTGCGGGTCAGAAGCCTGTGTTTGATTATAATGTCATCCTCAAGGGGGCCAAAAGCGTAGTGTGCGGCCACAGTCTCTCCCCTACCAGCAGTTTTCCTCCCTTTCAACATTTATATTGTTTGATTTTTTAACTCTGCAAGCAAAAGAATCCATCTACATCTGATCAAAAATTTAACAAGATCCAACAACAGCTTCGGGAAAAAAAAAATCAGATTAAGCACCTAAACATCACAAAATATCAGACAAATAATGGTACATCAACAAAATGGGTTGGGCATCAGGCATAATCTGAGCTAGGGCTGTCCAATTGAGTAACGGCAGATACCGAAAATCTCAATACGTACCCAAATCGGGTATCCGATCCTAAGAAATCGAATACCCGAAAAATTCGATTAGAAGAAAAAATTGAATATGTACATTTCAAGATTGTATTACAACCTAACACTTCCAATTTCCAAATCACACAACATCCAAAATGGCCAAAACCAAAAGCAAGAAGACAGTAAGCTTGCATAATTACAGTGCAGTTGGTGGCGAGCTCGTCGTCCGTGGTCGGCAGTCGGCGCCGAAATGGAGAGAACCGGGCGATGTGTGGCGTCGAAATGGAACGAGGCGCGGCGCCAGTAGACCAGTGATTGACGATGTGGAACGGAGAGGCGGCGGTCTCAACGGTGCCGTGAAATGGGAGAGGAGAGAAGGGTCCCGTCGGAGAGGGAGAGGGAAATGAAATAAGGTGGTAGACCTAATTTACACTTTTAATTTATTTTGACTTGGGTCAAAATCTGGAGATTCGGTAATACCCGATAACCGAATTTATAGAAAAATCAATACCCGATTCTGTATCTGTCATCCGAACTCCGGATATCGAGTATCCAATACCTGATAATTTTCAGAGGATTGGGTACGCGATAACCAAATTGACACCCCTAATTTGAACAAGACAACTAATATTTTGGTAAACCGAAACCTCAAAATAAAGAAACTGAACATAAGAGAATATAATTCAAATGTATTACGGGTATTGCCCATATCAGAGATTTGGAAGAAAAAAAAGTAGTTAACCAAATTCTTATGCGCTCATCGACTAAAAAAATGGGAAACCATCAATGATGCTCTTCCTTATCAAAATTATAACAAGTCGTATCACTACAAAAGAAAGTCGCATAAGAAACTCATAGAAGCAATAAAAAAGGATGACATATCATGTCCGAGCATTTCCTAATCGCAAAGAGTTCAATAGATGATCACTGATAAAGACAAAACTCATAATATATATACTATATTTGTCTCATAAAAATAGAGATAATTGGAATAACATGGATTTTAATGCATAATGGTAAAGTAGGAAAGCGATAGAAAGAAAAAGTTATTGGTATGCTAGTGAAAAATAAGTTTCACCTCGTTAGGGAAAAAGGAGTTACTAAAAATAAAAGTGAACTGTTTTTTTTGGAACCGACTAAAATGGAAAGAGTCTATTTTTATGGGATGAAGAAAGTATATATGAATTCATAAAAAAAACAAAAACAACAAAAAACTTCATATAAAACACTCGATTCATAAAATAATATTCAGAGGATGAATTGAGTAAACAAAACCCTCTATTTATATTTATATAAAAAAAAAAAATAAACCAAAACCTTATTGGGTTGCCTCCTAATACGCTTTTTGCATTGGTTTAAGGCCTATATTCAGTCGTTTTAAATGTCAAACTTACACGTTTTATACATTTTGATATTTTGATATGTTTTGTGAGAAATGTGTAAAATAGAGCTCAGAGCATCCGCAATGGATGCCCGATCTGGAGCCTGATAGCGCGAGATCGGGTTCGGTCGTCCTCGGGCACCCATTGCAGGCGGCCGATCGGACGCCCATTGCAACACCGAGCCCGACTACGCATTTTCATTTTTATTTTTATTTTTTGTCTATAAATATACCTTATTTTCACTCATTTCTCACACAACTCTTACACATCTCTCAACCCTCACACAACATCTCTTCAATCCAATATCTCTCTTTTACTCACTTTTCCAAAATGTTTCCCAGAGAAGATATAAGTCGGGCTATGGAACGCGCAATGTTTGTTTTCGGAAACCAGATTCTCACATGTATTCGTGCAATACAAGAGCAAGAGCAGGCCGAACAGCAGGTCCTGAGGCCCATCTGCCACCGGACATCCGTTCGTCGAGAGCATGGCCTAGCTCGTCAACGTCTGTTTGAGGACTACTTCGCCGATGAGCCCCGGTGGGGACCGACGGTTTTTCACCGATAGTTTAGGACGTGGCGAGAACTGTTTCTCCGCATTGTTCACGCGATGGAGGCGCGCGACGAATACTTCCAGCAGCGGCAAGATGCGGCCCACAGAATCGATCTATCCCCGCTTACAAAGTGCACGTTTGCGCTTCGTCAGTTGGCCTACGGCACCACGGTGGACATGTTCGACGAGTATCTTCACGTCGAGGATACAACTGGCTGGGAGTGGCTGGCAAAATTTTGTGAGGGCGTGACTGACGCCTTCGGCGCCACATATTTGCGCAAGTCGAATGTCGAAGATTGCTAGTTCCTGATGGGGATGCACGATAAGGTGCACGACTTTCCTGGAATGTTAGGGAGCATTGATTGTATGCACTGGATGTATAAGAATTGTCCGACAGCGTGGGAAGGCCAATTCACCAGTAGGTATAAGGGTATCCACCCGACGATGATCCTTGAACGTCTTGTTGATACGTCAGCCCACCTGCTGAGAATAACTACCACATTCTAGAGTGACATTAGAACCGAGATGAATTACGTTCTATTGATGCATCAGTCATACCTGTTGAGAGATATTAGGACCTTGTTGAAACTCGTTCTGTTGATGCATCGACTCCATCTCCACACTAGGACCTAGGACTTTGTTGAAGCTCGTTTCATTGATGCATCAACTATATCTGCCCTGAGACATAAGGGACTTTGTTGAAGCATGTTATGTCCCATTGATTCTACCTGCATCGAAATTAGACTATTAAATCTATTGATTATTGACTCAACTTATTTTGAACACAAGTATACCCGCAAGAATACGGGGCTAATGTAGCAAATAGTAAGCAAGAGTATCGTATCCACAAAGACAATAAGTATTAACCTAAGTACCACGAATCAATCTTAACTACTATCTAGAAGAATCAGAAGGTTTTGGTTTTCTAAATCTACTTGAAAGCAAAACATAAAAAATAATTGAAACAATTGGAAACAACTTAGCGAACTATAAGCAAATAAAAGGTAATGGATGTAGATCAAGGATGAGGAAGGTAGAATCCTACGGGATCGATAACAACTAAATTATGCTCAACTAAATTCCAAACTATGCCAACAAAGGGTCTTAAGGGTTATTAAACTATCACTAATGTAAAATTGTATCTTCTCTCAAAGCATACAATTTGTAGATTGCTACCTACAACCGAAGTCTCCTTCCTAGAACTAAGGCAACAACTCCTAATAGCTCCTAAGATACTTAGCTTCATTCAAAGGCTTAAATCTCTCGATTATATTGGCAAAGACGCCAATTTCTTCTCTTTCAAATTAAACTACTCACTTCTTAGTTCTTGTAGTAAAATCCACATGCATTTATAAGGTGATCAGTCAAATAAATGTATAAGCATAGAAGAAATCAAAATAACCACATGAGTCAAGGCATAGAAAAAGGAAATCAATTAAACATAAGAATCATTGTATCTCCCATGTAGAACTCTATGAAGGATTTAGCTACTCATGTTTAGAACATCCACAATGGATGCCCGATCTCACGCCCTATCGCCCGAGATCGGGCTCGGGCATGATCGGGCATCCTTTGCAGGTCTCGGTCATGCCAAAGGACGACCGAGAGTTCGGTCGCCCATTGCCGGGGCGCGCCCGAGCCCGAGCCGATCTTTTCCGTTTTTTTTTAAATTTCAAATTATTTAACCCTAATTTAAACCACTATAAATGCTCCATTTTCTTCACTTTTCACATACCAAACCTTTCACTTTCTCTTCTCTATTATCTCAATATCCACACTTTCAACAATGGATCCGAGTCAATTTCCAAACCCCCATAATGTCAACGACGATATGCCCATGTTTGGCGGAGGCGGCGGCGGCCGCGCCCGGTAACACGTTTCCTGAAGGAGATGGTCTAGCGAAAGAAGAAGCGAAGTGAGCAAGATTTACAAGGGGAATTGGCGTGACAAAGGAGTCAAAAGCCGAGGGCATTAAAGTCTTATCTATACCTCGTTGGGCCCCACTCAAACGCCTATAAATAGAAGAGCATGCAACGCAGGGATTATCAATTTTTTTTTTCACTCTTCTTAGCTCACACACTTACACACACTTGGGAATGGATCTGGGGTAGTCGGGAACGGAAGGTTACTTTCTTAGAAATTTCGTGGTTGGCAACACCGTCCGAGTGAGGGCGAAGATACAATTACTTTTAATTTCAGTTGTTTTGCTTGTTTTCACCGTCGAACTTCACTTTTGGGAGTCGACCTTGATGTTGATGATGCTTATTTGTCTTTCCGTTTGTTGATCTGCGCTTAGCAGTTAAATTTCAAGTAAATTTGCATAGATCTCTCTGCTGTTAGTTTATTTCTTCAAATGTTATGTCGATCTCTGTTTATTTTGATGTTGTGGTGTTTGATATGGAATTTGGTGACAGATCTGTGGTTATTTGAGTATTCGGAGTTCCTTGTTTAAATCTGACGAGATGAAGTGTTTCTGTTGGTTGGAGTTTGAGTCGGACGCTTGGATCCGGAGTGGATTTAGCGTCTGAGGTTGGATTTGACGTGTGGAAGGATAGTTGTTAGAAGGATTTTGTTTCTCTTTGTTTTTTTTAGATTGCTTCGTCTAGAGTATGCAGATCCGTTAGGTTCTTTGTTGTTTATGCATTAATTTGATTTAAAGGTCAGTTGCTCTGTTTTAAATTTCGCTCATGTTGAATTTCTCGAGAAGTTTTACGCAATTTGGTTGTAGAAGACGATGTCGCTGTTAGTTAGTACGAGAGTTAGTTATTCTGCCAACTTTTCATTCGTACCTCGCTTTTTCAGACATGGTCCCCACAGTAGGTTTATTTCCTAGGTCTAGTAGTGTAGTGGTTTTCTTAGATCAAGTGTCGGACAGTTAAATTTCCTTTACTACGCTCTTTCATGATTTTGCCTAGGTCTAGCTGTTAGCTTAAGAATTTTAAAGGTTCCCAAGTCAAGTTAATTTTGATTTTTCCTCAACCCAAGAAAATGCGTGGCAGCAGCCAACACCAAAAACACACCCAAATCCTTGAACATGAGTATTACGCATCCTTCTCTGTGGGATCGATCCCTACTTCCCTATACTAGGTTTAGTAAAGTGGTTGAGGGTTTTTGAAAAGAAGTGCTCTGTGTGTCCGACGACCGGGATTCCTCGCGTTCAACGAGTTCCTAGACCACGTGATCTAGTGGATTTGCTGGATCTAGGGAACCTGTTATTCCCTATTTTTGAATACACGCACACACACACTAGAGGGCTTCTCAAATGGCGCCGTTGCCGGGGATGGATGGCATTTGTTGTTATTTCATTTAAGGATTTGGAAATAAAATTTTGATTTCTGTTATTTTCTTTCTCTCTGACAGTTTATGAAAGCAGGCTTCCAATCTGGAAGTTGGGCAAGCTCATCTGGATCAGGGAGTGGCCAATACAAGTGGCGAGTCAAGGAATCTACATCTACCATCACCACCAGATCAGGTTTGAGGATGGAAGATCCATTTCCGTTCGAGTCAGAAAGTGAAAAGGAGTGGAATTCATCGACAGAGGAGAACCCAGGGACATCAACCGAACCAGAGCATTCCGAGACCGAGGAGGAGAAGGACCCAGATATGGCTCATCTACTAGACCCCGATCCGGAAATAGGGTCGCTCACCGCACATCTTGACGGTGAACCCGCTCATGCCATAGTCTCGAACCAACGGCGGAGGTCGATCGATATCAAGACCAATGTACTTGGAGTTCTACCTACTTTCTCTGGGCGAAGGAACGAATGCCCCTATGAATTCTTGAACGAGTTCGGTAAATTATGCAGCATTCAAAAGCGACCCAACGAGGCAACAGAGGAGGACTACCGTCTTCGAGCAATTCCGTTTGCTCTCAAAGGGGAGGCGAACACTTGGCTGCTAAGGCTTCCACCGGACTCGATCAACACGTGGAAGGATTTCAAACTGGAATTTCTGGACTACTTTTTTCCATCCAACAAGACGAATGCCTTGAAGAAGGAGATTCGGGGAGTGCAAGCAAGAATACGATGAGTCTCTGAGTTCTTATTGGTCCCGTTTCAAGGGGCTGTTGGATGCTTGTCCAAACAACGGGATGATAGAAGCAGAGACGTACTATTTGTTCTACGAAGGGGCAAACCCTGAATCAAAAGACTTGATGAACTCCTCGAGCGGGGGAAACTTTACTAAGAATAAGGCAAGTGAAGCTCGGGAAACCTTGGGGAGGCTGATCGAGGCAAAAAAAAGCCTATGATAACCCGCGAAGCATATTAAGGAGAGGATCAGCTAATGCAATGTTGGATCAAGAAGACAAGAAGGTGGAAGATAGGATCGATAAACTGGAAAAGGCCCTGCTAAATGCAATCGAGAAATACAATCCGCATGCTCCAGTGGAAATTGAGAAATCCCCTGGTCAAGAGGAAAGGCAACTGCAACCATACTACAGTCAGCCCTGCGAAGGGGAGTGTCAAGCTCAAGCAAATTCGATGGGGAGTTGGAATCCCGATGGAAGTTGGAATCAAGGAAGACAGAGGGACGCTCCATGGAGGACTCACCCAAACTTTAGATGGACTGACCATGATCAAAGCCAGCCACCTCCATTTCAGCTCACGAATTTTGCACACCCTCCGGAGAGGCAGTCCAACTGGTCAGGGAAAGGTCAAGAAGGACAATTGCAGCTGGGGTATAGGAATCAGGACCAAGCTAATTGGGGAAACAAAAATCAGAACAACCCAGGAAGCTCCTATGTGCCACCTCATCAGAGAAACAATCAAGGAAACTACCAGAACTCCCAACCGAATCATCAAGGGAATCAGATAAGGCTAATTTCATGCATCGGTAATGTGCAAAAAAATGTTATAAATTGCTGGGTCTAACACGTTTCCTAAGCCAGGTGTGTGAAGAAAATCGCTAGATCAAGGAAGTAATGAAGGAGATGGTCTAGCGAGAGAAAAGGACGAAATGAGCAGGATTTACAAGGAAAATTGGCGTGACGGGGGAGTCTACAGCTGAGGGCAACAAAGTCATTATCAATACCTCGCTGGACCCACTAAAGCGCCTATAAATAGAGAGGAGCATGCAGCGTAATGGAGATAGTTTTTCACTCTTCTTAGCTCATACATTTTTACACACACTTGGGAAACATTCTGGGGGATAATCGTGATAGGGGGG
>NC_062969.1:15416329-15641908 GCF_023119035.1 Salvia hispanica
CACAAAAGAAATGTGAAGTCTGTGTTGAAGCAAAAATGACCAAGCTGCCGTTCCGCTCGGTAGAACGGAGCACCAAACCTCTAGAGTTGATCCATACAGATATATGTGATTTAAAATTTGTGCAAACTAGAGGTGGTAAAAAGTATTTCATCACATTCATTGATGATTGCACGAGGTATTGTTATATTTACTTATTAAGAAGTAAAAATGAGGACTTGAAGCGTTTAAAGACTTCAAAAATGAAGCCGAAAATCAACTTAATTGTCGAATTAAGTGTGTTCGAAGTGATAGAGGTGGTGAATATGTGGCGCCGTTTGCAGAATTATGTCATGCAAGTGGTATAATTCACCAAACCACGGCTCCATATTCTCCTCAGTCGAATGGTGTTGCTGAGCGCAAAAATCGAACACTGAAAGAGATGATGAATGCTCTGTTGATTAATTCAGGATTACCCCAGAACATGTGGGGGGAAGCTTTGCTAACCGCAAATTACATCTTAAACAAGATTCCACTCAAAAATAGGGATGTGACTCCTTATGAATTGTGGAAGGGAAAGAAACCTTCATATACATAC
This sequence comes from Salvia hispanica, assembly GCF_023119035.1. Classification (NCBI taxonomy): domain Eukaryota; kingdom Viridiplantae; phylum Streptophyta; class Magnoliopsida; order Lamiales; family Lamiaceae; genus Salvia; species Salvia hispanica. The sequence continues at coordinate 15,416,904 of NC_062969.1, forward strand.
CTCAAAGTGTGGGGGTGTTTAGCAAAGGTACAAGTGCCACCTCCAAAACAAGTTGCAATTGGCCCTAAAACAGTCGATTGTATCTTTATTGGATATGCATTGAACAGTAGCGCATGTCGCTTCTTAGTTCATAAGTCAGCTATACCTGATGTAGCTGAAGGAACAGTAATTGAGTCAAGGAATGCTGTATTCTTTGAAAATGTGTTTCCTTGCAAGAAGCAAGATGATCGTTCTAGTGAAAGAATGATGGATGAAACCACTAGTTCTAATTCTCCAAAAGTGACGAGGACAAGTCCCGAGGATGTAGAACCAAGACGTGGTAAAAGAGTTAGAGTTGCTAAGACTTTTGGTCCAGACTTCATAACTTTTATGTTGGATGGTGAACCAAAGTCACTATCAGAAGCACTGTCTGGCCCAGACGCAGTGTGGTGGCTAGAAGCTATCAACAGTGAAATGGAATCCATTATGCTAAATAACACATGGGTGTTAGTAGACTTGCCGGAAGGCTGCAAGGCCTTAGGATGCAAGTGGATTCTGAAAAAGAAATATAAACCCGATGGTACTGTAGATAAGTACAAAGCTCGCCTAGTGGTGAAAGGCTTCAAGCAGAAAGAAGGGCATGACTTCTTTGATACTTACTCACCTGTTACGAGAATAGCTTCCATCCGGGTGCTTCTTGCGATTGCTGCGTTGCACAATCTTGAGATTCACCAAATGGATGTGAAAACTGCATTTCTGAATGGTGATTTGGAAGAAGAGATATACATGGAGCAACCTGAAGGGTTTGTTGTGCCCGGGCAAGAACGCAAGGTATGCAAATTGGTAAAGTCTCTTTATGGATTGAAGCAAGCGCCGTTGCAATGGCACTTGAAGTTTGACAATGTGATGTTGACAAATGGATTCACTATCAACGAGTGTGATAAGTGTGTTTACATTAAGAACATAGATAACGGGTTTGTTATTGTGTGTCTTTATGTTGATGATATGTTGATAATGGGCAGCAATAGTGCCATTATTAATGAGACAAAAAACATGTTGAAAAGAAATTCCGATACGAAAGATATGAGGACTAATGAGGGAATTGCCTTAACGCAATCTCATTATGTTGAGAAAATGCTTAAGAAATTCAACTCGTTTGATTGTAAGCCAGCAAAGACTCCCTTGGAGCTCAATATCCATCTAAGCAAGAATAAGGGTGAGCCTGTTGCTCAAGAAGAGTATGCAAAGGTCATAGGAAGTCTGATGTTTATCACGAACTGTACTAGACCAGATCTTGCTTGTACGGTGAACAAGTTGAGCCGATTCACGAGCAATCCAAGCAAGGAACATTGGAAAGCTCCGTGCAGAGTTTTGATATACTTGAAGTATACTATTGACTTTGGGCTGCACTACACAAGATATCCCCAGGTACTTGAAGGGTATTGTGACGCAAATTGGATCTCTGATTCTAAAGACTCATTTTCGACGAGTGGGTATGTGTTCACTGTGGGGGTGGTGCCGTTTCGTGGAAGTCAGCAAACAGGCGTGTATTGCTCTCCACCATGGAATCGAGTTTATCTCTTTGGATAAAGCGGGAAGAAGTCGAGTGGCCATGTTGGAAGAAGCGGTGCCCCGATAGTGATATACTTGTGATAGTAAAGCGTATAGGTAGAGCACACGTGGCTTCTATAATGGTAAGTCTCGACACATTAATCGACGACATAATACAGTAAGCTGAGTTGATCACAAATGGTGTTATCGCGAGTTGACTATGTTAAGTCGGTGGATAACATAGCGGATCCATTAACAAAAGGTTTAAACCGTGATCAAATGCTAAATTGCTAAAAGGAATGGGGCCGAAAACCACATCTTAAAAGATGAGTATAGTGGTAACTTGACCATACGATTGGAGATCCCATGGGATTGGTTCAATGGGAAAGGAGGAAAGTCGTTTCATCTTTGGAGACGTTGCGCCAATCCGTGAGCACTAGTCGGGGCGTATCTCGTCTTGCGGAGAGAGGGTTACCTCGACTCGACTTGAAGAAGACAATAGTTTGCATCTTGTTCTCTTATTGTATTTCTTTTGTTTTATTTACCTTCTAGTTTTTTTGGTTCTTTTGTAATAGCAAGAGTTGCCCGTGTAAAGGCTACACTATTTCCAACAAATACTCCCCCCTCTCTAATTATTTTCATTTTAGCCTGCCTCTTAAAATTATGAACTTCTCTTTTAGAAAACCATTTTTCTCTAATGAGACGACATCCATTCTCCATTAATAATACTTCAATATTTTTTTTCTTTTTACACACCTATTACTTTACTAATTATGTAATAATTGCCTTGAACTAGAAAACTCTTGGTAGAATAAGTTAGTTAAATTAAATCATCATCAAGTTTAATCAACTAAAGAATATTGGATGTCTCAAACACCAGGAAATAAATAAAGTAACCCCGAAATATTCATAAATTTGGCATTGAGCTTGGATATCAATATTAACTTTGATAATGACGCGAGATAATATTCGTTTAAGCTAAGATTAAAATGAGACTCGATTTAATCAGTATTTAGCTCGTCGGGTAAGCTTGAGCTCAAGCTCCCTTGGTCTCCTAATATAGTTCGAGTATTGTCTGGCCAAATAAAATGAGGGGAATATTTTATGAAAAAAATGTTGCATAAATACACTGCAGAAAAAGAAGATATTGCTCTAAAGATGATGATCGCGATTCGCGAAAGAGGTGGTTCTGGAGTAACAAAACCCACCATCATAGAGACGTTGAAAAGCTTTGAATTTGACATTCACCATCCATTAAAAATATGGTTTTTGAATTCATTTTTGGCCTAGGTCATGTGGAGAAATATGTTATTGTACTACACAATTTTTTTTAAGCAAAATCTCCCCAATTTTTTGACCCACTCTCCCAGTAGTTCTCACTATTTTTCTTATGTTTGACTAGTGTTAAACAGTCAAATTACTATATTGAGAACAAGTTAGAAAATCGATGGTTGAATAGAGGGAGCCAACTCGAGGAGAAGACGCAAGGCATTGTCATATCTTGAAGGGTATGTATTCTAAATTCTAATCACTTAATTAGATCTCCAACACGAAGAGAAAAATGGAAGATGTATATTATTTATTTACCTTCTCATAAAGTGAAATATACTCTTGCAAAAATAATATATTCCAAAAGAAAAAGGTATATAGAAAGGTAAATCATTTAAAAAGAAAACAGTACAAAATGCAATCAAAACCATAAAGTGATTAACCTTCTCAAATACCTTCCCCCTTGAAGAATGATTTTTCATGAAAAGAAGGTAAATATGGTAGTTATAAAATTTTATCTCTCCATTGATGGAGAGGTAAAGGTACATCTTCAAAATGGGAAAATGTATAATACTCTCTCAAATATCTCTTCCCTTGAAGCATAATTTTTTCATGAGAAAAAGGTAAATATAGTAGTTATATGCAGTTGCGGACGCAGAAATTTGTCAGGGTAGGGGCTATATATTCAAATTTTGTATGGGATAATAATTTCCTTATACTTTTTTTTTTATTTTGGTAGGGGCTTTTACACATTAATTCACACAAATTACTAACAAAATTATAATATTATACAACTAGAAAAAGTACAAGAATTTTTTTTGGAAAGGACTTAAAACCCTCCCTCATGCCTATGTGTGTCCGTCAGTGGTTATATGACTTTGCCTCTTCATTTACCTTTCCCTTGGAGATACTTTTAGTAACAATTAGTATAATCCTCTTTACTCTTTTTGTTTTGCCAAGTGTGCATCTAGATCCATAGGATTTATTTTATAATAATATAAAAATCGATCATTTCTACGACATCCTAAAGTGGTCTTTGGTGCTTGACCAATTTTTCATCGAACATTCCTTTCACCAACGATCCAATTCTTCAAAGGTGGATGAAAAATTATAACTCCCTCCATCCCACATAATTTGTCTCATTTCACTTTTATCATTTTTGGTAGTGAACCTCATATTTCACTAACTCATTTCTATTCACATTTTTATTATAAAACTAATATATAAAAGTAGTACCAGCATTCCACTAACTTTTTCAACTCACTTTTCATTACATTTCTTAAAACCCGTGCCCGATTAAAGTGAGACAAATTATCCGGAATGGAAGGAGTATTATTGAACTGATTATAGCTTTCAACAATTGGAAAAGCTCGTATAAGTAATGTTGCTTTTTTAAAAGATGATCAATAATGATTCAGTATTGTTGTAGTCGTGGTGACTCGAACTTTTGACTAATTGATTGAATGAGAAGAGTCTTATCAGCTAACTAGCGCTTTTGTTATTATGTAATATTACTAATATTTATCTTGGATAAATATTAGTAATATTTTATACCTTAAGTTTGAAGATAAATATTAGTAATATTTTATACCTTAAACTATTTTCAAACTATAAATTTTATTTTACTAAAAGTTAAATTTAAAATTATGGTTATCAATTTGTCTCTGTCTATTACTCCAAAATAGCAATGTTGCCCACCATTTGACATGATATATGTACAAAGTTTAAAGTTTATGCGGCATTAAAAGAGCAACTTCAACGTTCGAGGCGAAAAATTGATAGATGAACGAATATTAATAGTCTATAGTTTATATATTTTTGTCATGAAATTCACTAAGATAAGCTCTTCAAAACTGTTGATATAAAATAAGCTCATTGTAGACAAAAAAAAAATCAAGTTTCTGTTTTGGTACTGCATTTATAAAACTAATAACACCAATAATATAAAGTATTAGAATTAAAATAAATATATAAAATATATGTTAACATCAACTTACAAAATCAAGTTTTACAACTACGGATAATGTTCATTTCAATTTTCAAATACGCGGAGTCAATATTCATGGATAATGCACAAGTTAAATACGTGGCATAATAATTTTTGCTAAAAGGAAGAATTGGAGTAGTTGATAGTATAAAAATTATAAAATACTATTGAATATTGTTACTATATTCATTAATGGATATTTTATTTAGATAAACAACATTTTTTTGTTTTATTTATTGAAAATTGATGGAGGAAGAGGAGAAGAGCCAAACAATTAAGTGACAACAGAAATCAACATCCATGCACGAGCAAAAAAATCATGAAAAACATAGCGCCGTGAAATGTGACTAACCAAATTAACAATACTCACAAACCAACAAAAAATATTCAATACTACAACTTTATCATTTTTTAATTTATATACAGCATAATTTTTTACGATGATTTTAAAAGTACAATAAAAATAAAATAATATGTAGTATAATTTTTTAATATTTAATCTAAGTATATTTTCACATATATTTTTTTTTTAAAATTATTTCACTCATTTTAAAAGTTTGGAAAAATAAAAATTAGGTCAACTCTATGGGGCATGGGATGGTCCTACCTTATCGGGTTGCACACTATTCGAGCTTCTATGAATTTTCAACTCTAATCCTATGAAGTTGTCGGATAAAGTGAACTCCTGGACTTTGAGCTGAATTGACGCCTCTAACCACACCCCATTTGGAATTATTAGAGCATCTCCAACGGCGGACGTCCGGTCGGACTTCCGCGACGGGGACGTCCGCCATTGGAACACATCGCCTCGGACACGGACGTCCCATGAGGACGTCGGATATCCGCGCGACGGGCGGGCAGACGTCCGCCATTGTGCCGTGGGTCGGACGTCACGGTCGGACGTCCGACCTAATATTTAATTTAATTTTTTTTAACTCTATAAATACGGCTCGTTGAACTTCATTTAATTTCGTAAATTTTAATTCCGTAAATTGAATAATTGTGAATTTAATTGCGGGAAGTCCTAGTGGAAGTCCTAGGGATGTGGCAGTGGAATGAGAAGTCCCTAGGACAAAAATAATAAAATCTTGATATCAGGAAAAATTATGACTATGCAAATCTCACCAAGTAATCAAACAACCTTCTTCCCCCAAAAAAAAACAAGTACTTAAAGACGATTGGCTATGCAAATATGAAGTTGAATGGATATTGAAACTGAACTATCTGGCAAAACCTTAAACAAAACCTACTTTTTGCAAGCACACACATCAATACTACAACCAACACACTTGAAACAAAACATCAAAGCCAGTGCACATCATATTCAACTTCCATCATCTGCAATTCTTACAGCAGCAAGGAACAGCAACAGCAACTCGTTCCGATGATTCAGAGACAAGCTCATGAACAAAGTTAGGCTAGGCTACACGACACACATACATACATATGCATATATTCCTATACGTTCGCTATCACTCGTATTCACGGCGTGCAAAAGATAAAGTTGCATATTTGGCAGAATCTCTATTGGTAGTACTTAGCCTCTCATTTTCTTAGAAAAGTATGAACAGAGGACGCAGCAGTAACTACTTCGATAGAATCACTAGAATCATAGGAAGCAGGATCAGGGTCAGTTACACTAGGAAGAGCCTCTAGCTCTTTGCAGAAGTACTCCACTTGGTCATCGGTGAACCAATCCTTTCCCATCTGCAATACAGTATAAACCAAAACTAAGGCACGATAAGGTAGACGTGAAGTAATATGAGGCAAAACTCACCATGTTCGGATTACCCTTAGATACATTGAAACTTTGAAGGGGGCTATCTATGAAGTGGCGTATGTAGTATAGAACGTAAAATCCACATTCGTTGCCCTCTTTCTGCTGCGGGACCTGAAATGATGTTACACTGGCATATGTAAGCGCATGTTCTTCAAAATCTAATGCCAAAAATTAATGAAAGAGCTCCTACCTCCGGAATCCAGAGAGGAATCTTCTGGAGCTCCTTCTTGCTCTCTGTCCTCCCCTCCGATTCATAGATGTCAATGAGAAGTCTACAATATATAATAATAGCAAAATTAAAGGCTAAATATAATTATAACATAAGCATACGCATATATAAAAAAGTAAGCAATGCATATATTGATCAAGTGAAGTCTTGTAAGACTAATGATACCTTCTTATTGATGGTTCGAGCCGTTTAGGATCCATGCTTTGCAATGAATCCAGCAGCAGCAGGCAAGGAGCATTAGTTTCTGAATCAAGACTTTGGCCCAAGTTATACATGATTAAGAGACTCCAGTGAGACCTAACAAACAAAATCTTAATAGAGGAACTCCAAATTATATGATGAGGTATTGGTTTGCACAGATATTAAATAAATTCATACCACTTAACTATAGGGACGAAAACACATTTCTTTGATAAAATGTCCTTCTCCTTGATCCAGCTCAATACATTGGCTCTTTTATCCCGATTGGCATACATTTCGAACCACAAAGGGTCGAAATATGTAGCTGATTCCACTTTCTCTTCCGGTAATCCATCCCATATGTGCCTACATGAATTCAAAAATTATTCTTTATCATCAGAAATGCAAATAATAAGTTAGCTTAATAACCTACATGAGGTAGCAAAGGAATCTGCCTGAGTCCAACTTTCCTCTTTCAGTGGTGATTGTGCAATTGCTGCTTCTAGATTGCCTTGCATGACCACGGCGATGAATGTTCTTAGGAACAGTGACTTCAACAGCACTAGACTCATCCTGTTTTAATACATTTTTCCGTGGGCGCCCTAACTTTGCGCGTGGGAGCAAAGGTACAGTGACTTCAGCGCCACTAGATTCATCCTGTTTAAATACATTTTTCCTTGGGCGCCCTAACTTTGCGTGTGGGGGCAAAGGTACAGTGACTTCAACGTCACTAGATTCATCCTGTTTTAATACATTTTCCCGTGGGCGCAAAGGTACAGTTACTACAACATCACTAGATTCGTCCTGTTTTAATACATTTTTCCGTGGGCACAAAGGTACAGTGACTACAACATCACTAGATTCATCCTGTTTTAATACATTTTTCCGTGGGCGTCCTCTCTTTGCGCGTGGGAGCAAAGGTAAAGTGACTTCAACATCACTGGATTCATCCTGTTTTAATACATTTTTCCTTGGGCGCCCTAACTTTGCGGGTGGGCGCAAAGGTACAGTGACTTCAACATCAGTAGATTCATCCTGTTTCAATACATTTTTCCGTGGGCGCCCTAACTTTGCAGGTGGGCGCAAAGGTAGGGTGACCACAACATCACTAGATTCATCCTGTTTTAATACATTTTTCCGTGGGCGTCCTCTCTTTGCGCGTGGGAGCAAAGGTATAGTGACTTCAACATCACTGGATTCATCCTGTTTTAATACATTTTTCCGTGGGCGTCCTCTCTTTGCGCGTGGGAGCAAAGGTACAGTGACTTCAACACCACTAAATTCATCCTGTATTGATACATTTTTCCGCTTTCGCCCCTTTTTGCGTGGGCGCCCTACCTTGGACATTCCTGCACAAAACCATTTGCTCATTACAATTGCTTGCAGGAAAAGACATGGCATGAAGAAGTTAACCAAAGAGCTAAATAACGTCTGTCTTAACCAGAAACTATTCAAGACAGAATTTACTTCCACAACCCGTGACTGGTTAAATAACTCGACCCAATCACGAATATGGACAGACATCAGCTGCTGAGTAAGATGGTCAAACGATTTAACATGATTTTGAAGATTACAGCATTGGCACAATTGAACCTGCACAACCTATCTATATGGAGTATATAAATCAGACATTTTCATGTACGATTCGAGTAATTCCTATTGCGTAGCGAGAATTCACACATCCATTCACATGATAGTTGACTCACCCTCACTAGGCAGTTCTCAAAATACTGATTGAATTCAAGATACTGTAGTATAGAGGATTTAAAATGCTTCTTAACAATTACCACCACTCCAAGAGACATCAACAATCAAGTAATCTAACAAATGATCATAAACATACACAATTAACATGACAAAGTATGAAGGGAAACACTTCATCATTTCCACCTTACCTTAGAGCAGAAACAACAGTAACACAAATTGATCGTTTCTAGGTAAGAAATAGTAGCTTGTTTATAACCTAGCACCTACAATTAGATACTGGAATTCATCAGATTGATCTTTTTTTCCTTCTCCAAAAACCAATGTGACATTTCTCAACTGAGAGCCGTTTGGGCTTCTGTTTTCTACAACATTATTTTGCTCAACTTTTCACCATGAATAGAGATGAGCATCAGTATGATATTTGATGAAGTAATACAAAACCATATTCTTCAAGCAGGAGTCTTTGCTCAATTGATACAAAATATATGATAAAAACACAGATTTTTGAAAAAAAAAAAGGCATGTAAAAATTACTAGGGAGTGCTCTCATCGATGAAGAGAGTGAGAATGGGAAACCTTGCCTGATACTACTTGATTCATTGTTGTGGAGTGACTGTTTTTTTTTATTACTGAGCAGAAGAAAAAAACTATACACGAAAAAGGAGCTTTATTGCGCAGACATACGAAACGACTATTTTGCTCTTATCACATATTTAATTATATTTGACAGATTAATGGATTCATTATGTATTATTCCTAATTAAGTTGAGGATTAAAACCTAAATGTGCTGTCACCAAAAATGAAAAGAGCATTTAGTGGAAAGCTTATCAAAAACTATGGGACATAAAAAATATGTTAAACCAACATAAATAGTGAAACACACAAGGTTTACAACTCGTGACACGTAACTCCAAAATAATGAAATATAGTGGAGTAATTGATTATCGTTTTTCATTTAATTAGGCTGTAGTGTGTAAGGGTCAACAAAATATCCTGAGTTGAATTGGATTTTATTAAATTAAAAATTAAAAATTTGGTATGGAATGGATCGCAATTTTTTAAAAGATGTTTAAATTGGATAGGATATGTTATGATATTAACATCTGAAATTCAATATATATTTATAAAAGCATATTATAATTATAAATCTCTTAAACATAAAGTATTTATGTAGAACAATTCTAATGATATTTGGTTTATTATATTTTCGAAATTTGGTATCGGATTTTCAATTTTTCAGATTTTTTGTTTTAGACTTTCATATTTTTATGTATGCAATTTGGATTTTTCAGATCAAATTGGACGATAATTTGTTTTGGAAGCCGATTACCCACTCCCAGTTAAGTGACATGCAGTTCAGTAGTTCACTAATAAAAAGGGCAAATTGCCAAAAAAAATTAGTACTCCTCTAAAATTTGATCAAATTCCGGTTTACTCCGCAATTTTAAAAATCAACTAGAAAAATCATAAACTCAAAATTTATTCCTAACTATCTTAAGTTGTTTTTTTTTCCTGAAATTGTATATGGTCCGGAAATTATTACATCTGATTTGAAAGCCGAAAAATCAGATATGTATATAAAACGACATTGTTTAGTGGGAAAATGTAAATAATACTATGTACTAGGCATAGAATTTTTCGTCATAAGATAATTAAGAACAATCTAACTTTGTGATTTTTCAAACTGATTTATAAAATTGGGAATTTCATTATTTATTTATTTTTTTGCTATTATGCCCTAAATTTCAAAAAATAGAGATTTTGATCAAACTAATTAAAAAAACCCTTCATAATTAACTTATTATTGGGGTTGGATTGCTGGATTTCAACCTCTAGCGATTATAAAAGTTTTTATACAGTACTTCTATTTTATTTAAATTATATTCCCTCCGTTTCACTATAATTGAGTCATTTTATTATTTCGGGAAGTTTCTTCATAGTTGAGTCGTTTCGTTATATGGTAATTTTTTTTCTCTTTCTTACTTTTCTCTCTTATTTTATTATCTCTACTTTATTCACTTTATATTTTATTCTCTTTGTCTTTTCCTATCTCTTATTTTTTTATCTATTTATTTAACACACCCAATATTCATTTTTAAAACTTCGTGCTGAAAAGTTTCGCCTCAACTATGGCGAAACGGAGGGAGTACGTTATAATAAGATTTGTCATTTTAATAGTAAAGAATTATTATAGTCCGACATCTTCCAATTCAAATCCCAATCTGAAAGGAGCCCTAACCCTCGGATGAATTGCAAATCAGAATTCAATATTTATCAAATTCCGATCATTCGATTCCCGATTCAGAAGCGCTGAATCTCCGCTTCTCGCCATGAACCCCACGCTGTCGCCGCCGTTCATGGCGGACGCCGCCCTCTCGCCCTCCGGCGACGGAGACGGGAGCATCGAGGACGCGTGGTACGGCAACATCCAATACCTCATCAACATCTCCGCCATCGGAGCCCTCACCTGCCTCCTCATCTTCGTCTTCGTCAAGCTGCGTAGCGACCACCGCCGCGTTCCCGGCCCCACCGCCATCGCCTCCAAGCTCCTCGCCGTCTGGCACGCCACCAGCCGCGAGATTTCGCACCATTGCGGCGCCGATGCCGCCCAATTTCTCCTCATCGAGGGTGGAGCCTCCGCTATCCTCCTCTTCCTTGCTGCCCTCGCCCTCCTCGTCATGCTTCCCGTCAATATATACGCCGGCGATGCCCCAATTTCTGATGAATTCTCCAAGACTACCATTAATCATATTGCTAAAGGTTCGCCTTTGCTTTGGGTGCACTTCGTTTTTGTTATTTTGGTTGTTTTGTTGGTGTATTATGGCACAAACCAGATTGAGAGGAGGTTGAGAATAACTAGGTTTCGGGATGGGCACGGGAATCCGGGTGAGCCGACTGCGAATTCGACTGCCATATTCACCATTATGGTCCATGGTGTTCCCAAGACTTTGGGGTTTGATAAGACTCCTCTGGTTGAGTATTTTCAGCAGAGGTATCCGGGGAAGATTTATAGAGTGGTTGTGCCGATGGATTTGTGTGCATTGGATGATTTGGCTACCGAGTTGGTGAAGGTGAGGGAGGATATCACAAAGTTGGTGACAAAAATTGAAACGAGGGGGTTGGCTGATGAGGATGACGATGGAGAGGATGCACAAGAAGCAATGGGATTCTGGGCTAGGTTGAGGTTTCTTTGGAGGAGAATGAAGGATTTTTGGTACAGGGCTGCTCATGAATTGGGTTTTTCAGAGGAGGAGAGGCTGAGGAAGTTGCAAGAGTTGAGAGCTGATCTTGAGATGGAGATGGCAGCTTATAAAGAGGGGCGTGCAAGGGGTGCCGCAGTTGCTTTTGTGGTGTTTAAGGACGTTTATACTGCAAATAAAGCTGTTCAGGATTTCCAAAATGAGAAGAGAAGGCGGGTTGGGAGATTCTTCTCTTTGATGGAGTTGCAACTACAGAGGAACCAGTGGAAAGTAGAGAGAGCTCCGTTGGCGAGTGATATATATTGGAATCATTTGGGATCGTCAAGGTTCTCGTTGAAATTAAGAAAAGTTCTTGTCAATACTTGCCTTCTGTTGATGCTCTTGTTCTTTAGCTCCCCGCTCGCAGTGATCAGTGCCATCAAGAGTGCAGCTAGGATTATCAATGCCGAAGCAATAGATAATGCTCAGATGTGGTTAACTTGGCTGCAAAGCTCCAGCTGGATAGCTACCATAATATTCCAGTTTCTGCCTAATGTGATTGTTTTCATAAGCATGTACATAGTTATTCCATCAGCACTTTCGTATCTCTCTAAGTTTGAGAGGCATCTTGCAGCGTCCAGGGAGCAACGAGCTGCTTTGTTGAAGATGGTTTGCTTTTTTCTGGTGAATCTCATTCTCTTGAGGGCCCTGGTTGAGTCATCACTGGAAGGTGCTATTCTAAATATGAGCAGGTGTTACTTGGATGGGGAAGATTGCAAGCGAATTGAGCAATATCTAAGTGCTTCATTCCTGTCAAGATCGTGCCTTTCGTCTCTCGCTTTTCTCATCACAAGTACTTTCTTGGGAATATCTTACGACCTACTGGCTCCAATACCTTGGATCAAGAACAAGCTACGAAGGTTTCGGAAGAATGACATGCTGCAGCTGGTGCCTGAGCACAGCGAGGATTATCCCTTGCAGCATCAAGACATTGATAGCCTACAGAGACCTCTCATATCAGAGAGGATTTCTGAGGTCATGGTTGGCAATAACGAGTTCTCAAATGGGTCCTCACCGACCTCTCCTAATGCAATCGGTCATGATATGTCTGAGTATCCTCCAGTCAGCAGCCGAACATCTCCAGTGCCCAAACAGACTTTTGATTTTGCACAATACTATGCATTCAACCTCACCATATTCGCCCTGACCCTGATATACTCGTCATTCTCACCTCTAGTGGTTCCAGTTGGGGCGATCTACTTTGGGTATAGGTACGTTGTTGATAAATACAACTTCTTGTTTGTGTATAGAGTCCGAGGCTTTCCTGCTGGCAACGATGGGAAATTGATGGATACAGTGCTGTGCATCATGAGGTTTTGCGTGGACTTGTTTCTGCTTTCGATGCTGTTGTTCTTTACCATTCATGGCGACTCCACGAAGCTGCAAGCGATATTTACACTTGGGTTGTTTGTGATGTATAAGCTTTTGCCTTCAAATCAGGATGGATTCCAACCTGGCTCGTTGCAAGCCTTACAAAATGTGGAAAGTGCAACTAGTGGATCCCTTGATTATGAGGCTTTTTCACACCCTACATTTGAATGGGATACTTACAGTTCATGACCTTGTACTTTACTCGTTCAAAATTCATTCTTTTTGTTGCCCATCTTGTGTTCCTGCATTCCTCTCTCTCTCTCTCTCGATCTCGGTATGTATAGGTGTAGGTGTGGATATCTATAAGCAGAGAATCTAGAAACCATTCCCTACCACTCGTAGAAGAGTTTGCAACTCCCAGCAAAGGAAATTCTATGTATTACTAGTAGCATAGACCATTCACTCTTCCTCGTAGCCCCAATCAGATTACACATAAATGTGATAAAATTGAACCACTATAGATTTATTTTTAATGTTCGTTGTATGTTTATTGCAGAAACTATGATGTAGTGTGTCAATTTATATTCGAGGTGGTAGAATAATTCTGAAGACGATTATTGATTATGATCCGTCTTTTTCAAACTGACCCATTATTTAGAGTGAAAATGTTTCCTATCATAAACTCATCGCTTTAGTTTGTGAAAAGATTGAAATAAACATACATGGGTTAGTCCAAATTCACTTTTATAAGAACACCTTGATGTTCAATGAAAGTTTAAGTAAGTCTAATTGAATTTATCACTAAGTTTTGTACGATTACTCAACAACAAAGCCATTTACACAATAGAGAAGGCGTGTTCAAATGTCAACTGAAAGATGCTAATAAAGATGACATGATCTATTTAAACATGCTGTTCATCTTGGTGTGTTTCCTATTGTTGGAAGACAAAAAAAATCAGTATGGTAACTTTTTTTTTGAATTATACCTGAAAAAAGCCCTACATTTGTGACTATGTCTATGTTATCATCCTCTCCACAAACACTAAGTTCAACCAATAGTGTCAAAAATATAATAAGAATCAAACAAAATACTTAGGACTCCCTCCATTCCACCACAAGCAAGGCGTTTCATTTATGCACTCGTTTTGGAAAAATGATACCATAACATAGTCAAAATAGAAAAAATATAAAGTAAGATAGAGAACAATGTAGATATGAGTCTTAGAATCCACCTATTGTCATTAGTGTTTAAAGTGTACATGCGTGGAAGCATGTATGTCTAGTATAGAGAACAAAAATAGACCATTAGGACACTCACAATAGCGTCCAAAAATCCACCCTAAGCAATCGGTGGGTGTATGGCCGCTATTGCACGGGTTTGGACGATAAACCCGCCTTGTGGTCCGCCCTTGGGATAAGGCGTGTCGATCGGCTAGGGTGGATTGATCGGCGCTATTGCACAGCCTTCTGCTGAAAATTCTCCTGTTTCATGTAATTTTTTTAATATTTATTTTTGCACTATTTTCACTCTATATATATCTTATTTTCACCTCATTTCCCTCATTCGCTCCAATCTCTTCTCTCATCACATTTATCTATCTCAAGAAAGCAAAAAATGAATCTCAGTGTTTCCCAACGGAACTCCAATGTTCCCCGTCTTTAATTTATGTAATTTTTATATTATATTATTAGATAACACGAAATTAAAAAAAAATGAAAGTAGTGGTGAAAATGGTGATTGGCGGATTTTAAGGCCAAATTTTAGGGCTATTGCAGGTGTTGTAGCTTGAAGATAAAATGTTGATGTGAAGGGGGGAAAATGGGAATGGACGGATGTATAGGGCGGGTTTTAAGGGCGCACTACTGTGAATGGCCTAAGGAAAAGAAGGAAAAAAGAGAAAAGGGAAGAAAGTGGGGATTAAAAGGTAAGGTCTAAAGTCTTCTTCACGTGATAGTCGTTGTTCTCTACCTAAAATTTATGCCACAATTCCTTGATGTGTAGGTTATGTTAGTATGACCTATGTTTGAGTTGAGGTCCGACAATCTGGGAAATGTTGGAATCTATGCCCGGTCAATGGACTTTGACCAATTATAATTTTAACGAGACATTTAATTTTGTAAAATTAAATGATATAGCGAAGATCTACGTTCGGAGTAGATGACCGTGGTATATTTATTTTCTCAAATCCGATTCCCGGTGAGTGAGAAATAATTATTTAAAGTTGTGTAAAAATTGCAAACTTAATGAGCTATGAGAAGAGATTAGGGAATAATTAAGAGAGTTAATTATCTCATATTGAAAGTTTCAACCTTATTAAACTAGTATTTAATAAGAAGGATTATTACATGTAATAATTATAGTGGACTAAGATGGGCTGTAAGAGCCCACACGCGCGCGCCGCCCGCCCCGCCGCGAGCCGCGTGCCGCGTGCCGCGAGCTTCGAGCCTCGAGCCCGCGCCCGCGCCCGTGCTCGTGTCTCGTGTCTGTGTCCGTGCCCTTGTCCTTGGCAATTGGTCTTTGGGCTGTTCTTTGGGCCTGGTCGTGGGCTTGGTGCTTGGGCCTAGTTGCGGGCTTGACCCAAGTCTAGTGGGTCTAGTTCTTTTTAGACCACCACCGTTTCCACGTCAGCGAGCCAAGCGGGATGCCACCTCGTCAGTATGACGCGGTAAGCCAACGTGGCTGACACGTGACACCCACCGTTTCTACGTCAGCGAGCCAAGCGGGATGCCACCTCGTCAGTATGACGCGGTAAGCCAACGTGGCTGACACGTGATAGTCCACGCCGTGAACGAATCTAGAAGCTTCTAGATCAGCCTCTCTAGCTCTGAGCGCGTAACGGCTTGTAACGCCCGAACGTTACAGCTCGTAACCGACGACCGTTACGGTCTAGCTTTAATGACGGCCATTATGGCCGTTGACCCCCTGCAGTGGACCGAGCCTATAAATAGGCTAGTCATTCCATGCATTCTACACACATCAAACACTAGAAAGCATTCTGCATCATAAGCTCTCTCTCTCTCTACATTGTTCTTCTGTCGAAACTCTGCCCTCTCCTCCATCCAGTTCGCCGGAGCTCTGCTGATAGCGGTGCTGCTTCACCAGAGACGTAGCCGTTTTATCTTTGGGGACGAAACGCCAATCCGAAGAGCACTACCGGGGCGTATCTCGTCTTGCGGAAAGAGGACTCCTCGACTCGGCTCTTTCCTGTTCTACACTTTGTAGTTTCGATTTCCATTTGTAATTTTCGTTTCAGTTCTTTTCTGTATTCCTTCTTGTAATCCCTAAATCTCCAACAATCGCAAGACGAGATATAACTTGCCTTTGAAGGGATCTGGACCTAAAACTGAAACTAAACCTTTCGAAACTATAATCACCTTTGCTGGAGATGTCGACTGAATCAAACTCTGCCGCTTCCACCACTCCGGCCACCACCGCCATCATTTCCTCCACCATGGCATCCACCACGATGATGCTAACTCCCGGGCTCTATCCATCTTCATCAACAACCCCTTGGGTGCATACTACTACCCAGGGGCTCACTGGTGGATCCACCTCGAGTGGGTCGGTTGGTTCCACATTTAGTGGTTCCTTCGGATCCTTTAATGGATCGAGTGTTGGGGCCTTCGGGTCTCACACGAATGCTGGGACCTTCGAGTCTCACGCGACTGCTGGGGCCTTCGGGTCTCATGCGAGTGTTGGAACCTTCGGGTTCAACACGGGTATTGGCTCCTTCGGGACCAGTGCGACCATGACGGGCTCTATGCCCAACATGAATGGTGGGGGCCCTATGCCCAACCATGTTGTTGGCTCCTTCGGGGGCAACATGAATGGTTCATTCCAAGGACCAAGTGCGGCACCGTTGGCACCTAGAATGATGCCACCCGCCGAGAAGCCACCTAAATTTGGAGGAGCTGACTTCAAGAGGTGGTACCAAAAGATGTTGTTCTACTTGACAACATTGGGCATCGCCAACTTCCTCACGGAGAACGAGCCGCCCGCGCCAAGTGATCAAGAGACAAGTGTTGAGGTCATGGCGGACTATGAAGCATGGCGCAAAGGAGATTATCTTTGTAAAAATTTTATTCTAAGTGCATTAGATGATAGTTTGTACAATGTATACTCTCTTGTAACCACATCAAAAGAGATGTGGGACAGCCTAGAGAAAAAATATAGTATCGACAATGCCGCCGGTACGGAACATGTTGTAGTATCCAAATTCATGGACTACAAAATGGTCGACTCTAGACCGGTCATGGAACAAGTTCAAGAGTTCCAAATGATCATCCACGGACTCGTGGCTGAAGGGATGAATTTGCCCGACAACTTTGTGCGGTGCATACTCATTGAGAAGCTTCCTCCTAGTTGGAAGGACTTCAAGCACTACATCAAGCACAAGCGAAAGAAGATGAGTTTTGAAGACTTGATCGTGAAGCTGCGCATTGAAGCGGATGTGCGCAAGATCGATCAAAAGGCTAAGGGCTTTAGCCCACTTGACGCCAAAGCCAACTTGTTGGAGCGGGGCGGACCCTCCAATAAACGCCCCCGCCCAAATCAGAAAGACAAAGGGAAGGGCAAGCAGCCTGCAAAGAAATTTGAAGGCGAGTGCTACAAGTGTGGCAAAATTGGCCACTTTGCCAAAGACTGCCGCAGCAAGAAGAAGAAGCCGGCAGCCCACGTCGTTGAGAAAGAGTTCAAGGACTGGAATGAAGATGACCTCGTTGCCGTGGTCACTGAAGAGGTCAACATTGTTGACAACAAGGGCGGCTGGTACATCGACACCGGCGCTACTGCTCATGTTTGCTCCGATAGGAGCAAGTTTGCCTCCTACACCGCTGTTGAAGGGAGGAAGATCAACATGGGGAATCAAGCATCGTCCGAGGTCCTCGGCATTGGCAATGTGATACTCATGATGACATCTGGAGTCATGATCACTTTGAAGGATGTGCTACATGTCCCGGACATCCGCAAGAACCTAGTGTCAGGATCAATACTAGTTAATAAGGGGTTTAAAGTTGTATTCGAGTCTGATAGGTTTGTTTTGTACAAGTTTGGGAAGTCCCTCGGAAAAGGTTATGTAACCGACGGACTTTTCAAGCTTAGTGTGGCTACGCGCCTTGTTCCAAAGCCTTTGGCTAACAATAATAATAAAGCATCTACTTCCTCTTATTTGACCGAGTCTTCAAATTTGTGGCATTGTAGATTGGGACATGTAAATTCAAAAGCCGTAAAAAGATTAGTAAATTTAGATTTACTAAAGGCAATTGAAGTAGATACCCAAGACAAATGTGAAATATGTCTTGAGGCAAAAATGACTAAGTTACCGTTTCACTCAGTTGAACGAAAAACAAAACCCCTTGAATTAATTCACACGGATGTATGTGATTTAAAGATGGTGCAAACTAGAGGTGGTAAAAAGTACTTTATCACTTTTATAGATGATTGCACAAGATATTGCTATATTTATCTTTTAAGAAGTAAAGATGAAGCAATCGAAGCGTTCAAAAATTATAAGAACGAGGTTGAGAATCAACTTGGTTGTAAAATCAAAGCGATTCGAAGTGATAGAGGAGGCGAGTATGTAGCCCCGTTTGAGGAGTTATGCAACGCAAGTGGTATAATTCATCAAACAACTGCTCCATACTCACCACAATCTAATGGTGTAGCAGAACGCAAAAATCGAACTCTAAAAGAGATGATGAATGCGTTGCTACTAAGTTCAGGATTACCCCAGAACATGTGGGGGAGGCTATTTTGACAGCCAACTATATCCTAAACAAAATTCCACTCAAAGGAAAAGACATCACTCCTTATGAATTGTGGAAGGTAGGAAACCATCCTACAAATACCTCAAAGTGTGGGGGTGTTTGGCCAAGGTGATGGTTCCCCCGCCCAAAGAAGTTACAATTGGCCCTAAAACAGTCGATTGTATCTTCATTGGATATGCACTTAACAGTAGTGCATATAGATTTGTTGTTCACAAGTCTGAAATATCGACTATTACAGTAGGAAGAACAATCGAGTCAAGGAATGCCGTATTTCTCGAAAATACATTTCCTTGCAAGGACAAAGAAGAAGTCCCAATCAATTCCGAGACAAGAATTGAAGATGAGGCCACTAGTTCTAAAACAGTGGATGAAGCCACTAGTTCTAAATCCGCGGATGAAGAGCCTAAATCGCGCAAGCGAGTGAGGCATGATCCAAGTGATGCAGTACTAAGACGTGGTAGTAGGGTCAGAACACCAAAAACATTTGGTCCTGACTACATTGCTTTTATGTTGGATGAAGAGCCAACGTCAATAAAAGTAGCATTCGATGGCCCAGACGGGTTACATTGGAGAGAAGCTGTTCAAAGCGAAATTGACTCAATTTTGCTAAACCACACTTGGGTGTTGGTTGATTTGCCCGAAGGTGCCAAACCTTTAGGGTGCAAATGGGTGCTTAAAAGAATATTTAAGGCCGATGGAACAGTGGATAAGTATAAAGCCCGATTGGTAGTAAAGGGTTTTAAACAAAAGGAAGGACATGACTTCTTCGATACCTATTCACCTGTAACGAGGATTACATCTATCCGAGTGCTTCTCGCGATTGCTGCATTGCACAATCTTGAGATTCATCAAATGGATGTTAAGACTGCGTTTCTAAATGGTGAACTAGAGGATGAAATCTATATGGAACAACCCGAAGGGTTTGTAGTGTCCGGACAAGAAAAGAAGGTATGCAAACTGGTTAAGTCCCTCTATGGATTAAAACAAGCGCCGTTGTAATGGCACTTGAAGTTTGATAATGTGATGTTATCAAATGGGTTTAAAATCAACGAGTGTGACAAATGTGTCTATATTAAGAGCACTAATAACGGGTACGTTATAGTGTGTCTCTACGTTGATGACATGTTAATCATGGGGAGTACCACTCAAGTGATTAACGAGACAAAAGCCATGTTAAAGAGAAACTTTGACATGAAAGACATGGGTCTAGCCGATGTAATTCTTGGAATGAAAATTCTAAGAACATCCGATGGAATCATCTTAACCCAATCTCATTATGTTGAGAAGATATTGAAGAAATTCAACGCCTATGATGGCGTGCCGGTTAAGACTCCAATTGAACTCAATGTTCACTTGAGCAAAAACAAGGGCGAACCCGTTGCACAAGAAGAATATGCACGGGTCATTGGGTGCATTATGTACTTAACTAATTGCACTCGGCCGGACATTGCTTGTGCCGTGAACAAGTTGAGTCGCTACACGAGTAATCCAAGCAAAGAGCATTGGAGAGCTCTTGTAAGGGTTTTGAGATATCTAAAACATATTCAAAATCATGGGCTACACTTTTCGAGATACCCCCCGGTACTTGAAGGGTACTGTGATGCGAATTGGATATCCGACAATAAGGACTCACTTTCAACAAGTGGATACGTCTTTACTATTGCCGGGGGAAATAGTCAATGGCTTAAGAACTTCCTCAGGATATTCCTAGTCAGTGTAAGCTGGGTTTCCAAGGTTGATTCACTGTGGATAAATGCTCATGCATCTGGAGGCAACAATGGCTTCAATAACGGCAAGTCTCGACATATTCGACGACGACATAATACTATGAGACATTTGATCACAACAGGCATGATTACAACTGACTATGTGAAGTCAATAGATAATATAGCGGATCCGCTAACCAAAGGGTTAAACTGTGATCAAATGAATAAGTAAGTTGCTAGAGGGAATGGGTTTGAAATCCATAAACTAAAGAATTGTCATAAGTGGTAACCCAACCATGATGACTGGAGATCCCAAGAACTTGGTTCAATGGGAAACTAAGCTATGAGAGTTCGTGTGAAACACTCATCTACATCTATAGCCATTCCATGCATTCTACACACATCAAACACTAGAAAGCATTCTGCATCATAAGCTCTCTCTCTCTCTACATTGTTCTTCTGTCGAAGCTCTGCCCTCTCCTCCATCCAGTTCGCCGGGAGCTCTGCTGATAGCGGTGCCGCTTCACTCAGTAGACGTAGCCGTTTTATCTTTGGGGACGAAACGCCAATCCGAAGAGCACTACCGGGGCGTATCTCGTCTTGCGGAAAGAGGACTCCTCGACTCGGCTCTTTCCTGTTCTACACTTTGTAGTTTCGATTTCCATTTGTAATTTTCGTTTCAGTTCTTTTCTGTATTCCTTCTTGTAATCCCTAAATCTCCGAAAGAAATTGGAAAAGTTGTTGCTATACTGTTCACCACTGTGCGATGCAACAACTTGTTCAATTTTTTCCTAATGGTTCAACGTCACAACTCTTCAATTGATAGGCTATGAAGATCATGTCACGACTCTTCAATTTGATACCAGTTGGATCAATGTTTTGAATTCGAAGTTATAAAAATAAACAGTTATTAGACTCTCCTCTAAGAGTTACACTAATTTTCATAATCACCTAAGTAAATTCATTTTAATCACCTAGACTCTCAAACCAAGTCGCTAGCTTGATGTAGTTCGTCAATTTCTCTTTTGGCATTTGACTCCATTTCAGTTCCAAACGATCCCATGTACTGTGAAATTCTCAATTTGTGTTATTTATGGACCTACATTAGAATTCAAGCATGAACATTTCACATATAAATTGCATCTTACCCTGAGATCATCGAGGTGGGTTCTTCTATATAACTCACAACCAAATTTTAGATTCGTCCATGAAAAAAAGTTTTAGTTGTATTTATAACATCGCTACAAAATGAATGGATATTTGAAATTTCATAAAAGTATCAAGCGATCATATATCCATTGAAGAAGAGTGGTAAGCATAAAAGTATGATTTGGACAATGTAAATGCCCATTAAGGGGTTTTTGGCACTCAACCTAATTATTCCCCCTGTCCATATTTACAAGGTCAAGTTTGATCGGACACGAATTTTAAGAAATGTATCAGAAAATGTATGAAGAAAGTTAAGGAAAGGTGGGTGCTACTTTTATATTCTGTATATTTGTTTTATAGTGAAATGTGAGTAAAATAAAGTTAGTGAAATGTGGGGTCTATTATAAAAAATGGAGTAGTAAAAAAGCAAATGAGACATTTGTTGGTGGACGTATTAAAATGATAAAATGAGACGATTATTGGTGGGCAGAGGGAGTATTTCAAATGTCTTCAGATCTTGGAGATCGAGCTGGTTGAAGACCACCTGCTAATGGTGTGGCTTTAATGGTGACCCTTATGTTACGTTGTTTTGGTTAAACAATCCCAGCTGCTAGTGAGTTTATGACTGTACATATACAAACAATTTGTGTATAAAAAGGTTTAATTATTGAACTTTGGAATATGTGGTCTGGTAAAACATCTTAATTGTTGGCAGATTATAATAAGCTCATATGCATGTGAAGATTTTGAAAAGCCTTGCTGGAAAAGCCTAAGCAGTTTTGTTTTAGTACATCTTTTTAAATTGAGGTGTCGCCTGTGACAAATATTCTTTTGAAGTCCACTTAAATTTTTAAACAATAATTAGAATATAAGCATTTTTTTATAACTTGATCAAATAGTTCAACAATAAAAAAGATGAGAATCTAATCGAAAAGGAATTGGGGAATGGGGCTTTAATCTAATTAGGCTTTGATATTAATAATAAAACTAATATAAGCCAGCGGATTAGCATTTTAAACAGGATCTTTAGGAGTCACATAAAACCCTAATGCATAACTTAGGACCATAGCCAGATACCGATACCTTACGAGGCCAAATTAAAACAAACGGGCGTTCCCATGCGATCACCACAAAGAAAACCAAAAAACATCGCAACGGAACGAAACATCCTAAAAGCTACGAGTTCAGCACTCAAAGTCGTTTCCAAGTCATGAGAAAAGCTACATACAACCTAGTAGTCCACATAAAGTAGGCATCCTAGCAGAAGAACATCGAGTTGCGGACACTCTCCTGCAACTTGGGCATTGGGGGAACTGGTGGAGCAGCAGCTGGCCCAGTCCCGTTGTGGCTGGATGACGTCTCTGACACATCTTCAAATTTCATCCACTGGCCCAACTGGGTGGCTGCCAAGTGTGCATAGCAGATCGGGGCAACTGCAGAAAGCACAGACATATAGGAGAGTCAGGGACATGAAGGCGAGAAATCAGGAACAAAATAGATGAAGATGAACAGAAACAGAAATCTCGTTGTCGATTACTTACCAACAGATATAGCCGTAGTACTGCGCTGATACCTGCAAAGATCATGACAAGAGTATTAGGATGAGGGAGGAATTTAACACACGGATTTTGGTTTCCCGGCTTGACGATCCACTTACACATAGGACAGGGAATGGACGAGTTCTTGCAAGTCATCTGGTGAAAAGCCCACCTCATCCAATAAGACATGGTAATGTGTCGGCCGAGTCGTGCCCTGTAGATTAAAATTAAAACAAATTAGCAGGTTACTCTTATACCTCATTTCATGGAAAGGATTAAATTCAACATTAGCATACAAATAGGCCATTAAAATGATTTTCAACAAATTTTTCAAACCATAATTCTTGATGGCTGAAGATATATATAAGTATTCGTGCATATAAAAGAGATTAAAATTTGCTTACAATCATTCCAGCGTGTGCACACAAGTAGAAGTCATAGTTCCTCGGATGACAAACTTTATTGTCTATTATAGTCCCTGTAAATTGGATAAGCAATAAACACCAATGAGAGTCAAATTATTCCACTTCCGTAAGATGTGAGGAAATTTCATTCAAGGTAAATGAGAGTTTGAAAGTGTCACCTGGCTGCACATTCTCAGGAGCATTTGGCAGAAAAAATTTTGTGTGATGGTTCTTCTGCGCAACAATGACCACAAACTTTGGATTCCAGTTCTCATCAAGGAATTTGCAGGCCTACAGAATGTGGAAGAATGGTTGAGAACAGGATAAACCGGCATGCATTGAAATGTTGGAGGGAGCACTGACCTCTATGATTTGGTTGAGCTCAATATTCAGAACTTGATTAAATTGGGATTCACTCACGCCATCTCTGAATTCATTCCAAGAAAATAGGTCAAACATAATAAGAGAATCTAACCATACAATAACTTAAGGAAAAAATGAATTTTAAGGTATATTCTAGTATCATCTTAAATACAAACTTGTAAATTGCTCAATATGCTTGATTCAATTTGTCACTTTGCCTGTGAGACAAGTATTACGTTCACATGGTACCTGAAGATGATTATCTGATCGGGCTTCCTTTTCCCAGAACTAGTGTAGAAATCAACCAGAAGCTCCCTACAATAAGAGGGGAAAGAAAACTAGGTAAAACATCATTTACAAGCATTTTGGCTTTTCATGCCAATATATAGATGCAGGATATATTATTTTCTGCAGTCAAAATGTCAATCATCACCATGACCTGATTTTGAATTTCAGTGCATCAGCGATGAAAAACAAGAGTGAGCTAGAACTGTACAATGCCATACAGTTACAGCTCAAAGTGGCATCTCATGCCTAAAAACAGTGGATAACTTTAATCAAATCCTTACCTCATTATTCCATCATCTTCAGTGTCAGACACACGTTTGTATAGCGAATCAATCATCTCAAGCTTCGGAGATTGGGTACGCACACAGGCTCTATAGCGAGAAATTGAAGGCCACTGCCTTGAGCTGACAACCTGTGTATTAAACAACACATCTCTATCTGAGTGCCCAAATAGAGGAAAACATTGATGGATTTGCACTGCACAATTTTAACTTAAAGGAGAACGTAAAGAAAAATAAGTAAAACCTTCCCCAGTAAGATCGAAAGAAATGATCGTGTGAAGCATATAAATACAAAATGGAGATAAAATATCATATATAAAAATCAAGGACATTAAAGCCCTTACAGCAGCAATTGATGGTATATCAGATTGTCCAGGTGAGCCATGAGAGACATCCATGCCAAGAATCAGGGTGGGAGACTTTGATACCACTGGTATTGAAGGAGATATCTCACCAGCTAACATAGAGTTCAACCCACCAAGCTGCCAGAAGTTAACAGTGAGCAAAAGAAAGCTGAAAACTATCCTGAAGCTATAATATTATGTATATTATCATTATCAAGAAACATCAAGGGGACCATGAATGATGATGAAATTAACCTTGGCATTAATCTTCAACAGAAGATTGGTAAGATACTGATCATTGACCCTCATGGGTGCCAAGCATTGAGTAACAACTCCAAAATCAGACAGGTTTTTACGCTTCCATGGACCTTGAATGGTTCATCGTGCCATCATATCATAATGAATCATAACTTATATCAGAAAATTATGATTATGAAAAATATTAATACAAACCATATAAGTCGCAGTTCTTTCTTTCTGGAAGCAAACATAGTAGAAATTTCGGTGGGCCAGGAAGCTTTGTCTGCACCTCTTCAAACATCTTATCCACTCTAACCAAGGGTGGGGCTCGTCTAAACTGCTGACTTTCTTCGAAAACATCAAATGGTTCTTCCACAGCCTACCATATAAATTATATAAACTATAAAGTCCCAGCCATTTACAAACATAAAACAGCCAGGTCAAAAGAATATGGTTGACGTACGATTCCTTTTGATTCACCAACTTTCATCAAATCTCTGATCAGGCCACGTACATCACAGCGAGCAGAAAAGTTTACTACAGCCCAGCGCTCAATCTTGCAAGCATTAACAAATTTCTGTCCAAAATACAATTGTTATAAGAACATGGAATTACATACAGATATTTTCATAAAGCAAGGTGAAGTGTGCAGTAAACCTTATTATTGAAGTTCCATCTCCCATTCCGAGTAAACAAATCATCTCCACCCGCAACTTTCAGCTGCAATCAAACATAAAAACAGTAAATCATCGACACCCTTCATCAGAATATAAATGAGTACATCAATCATAACCAACTTACATATACGTAACTTAGTGCTGAAGGATTATCAGTATACCAACACTATACCTTAGGAGGAGGAAGAACACGGCCTTCAACCTGAGTAAAATTGCTATTGATGGTAACACCACAGGAACGAAGCATAGGTTCAGCATCATAGTTGTTGATTTTTAAAGCCTGCAACAACAAAAAGGCAACACTAAGTAAGTTGACATTTACATACTATGCTAGAAGGTGTACAGAAGTCGTGAGCAGAACAAAGCATACATTACTCAGTACAGACATCCTCTCCTGTGGCTTTTGCCGTGATTTCTCAACCAATGATGAGCGTTGGAAAGTTGACAGAGCTTTTGTATAACGTTGCAATGAGACCAGAGAACATAGCTGATACCAGCCAAAAATCAATCAACAAAACATTATTGTGAAGTAAGTATTTCATAAAAATAGAATCTAATCCACATTTCCACCTCAACAGGGAAATATGTTGGTCGTTTAGGCTTCCCAACATTAATGCATGGCAGATCAGCAGAATATCGCAGGTCAATGTTACGGTGCTTGACAAAGTAATCATATACAGTCACTTCTACTGGTTCAGAATCACCATCCTTACTTTTTTGCTTTAATGTGAACCTGCAATTTTTCAATTTTTCAGAACCTCTAATAAACCGGGGAAAGAATTTAAAAGAGAAGCAAGAAAATTGAGAAGAACAAGGAACCCTACAATTGCTCACGGCAAGACTTTTCACTTAACCCGGTTATTTTGAACTCTTGGTTTGTAGGACTAGTTGTGATCCTCAAATTCTTGAGAGTGCGTTTGGCCTGGGAAATTAGAATTGAAGAGAATCCATAATCAATAGACACACCCTAAATGCAATGACAAAAGAAGACTGAGAGTCTGAGACATGTTATTCTCACCTTTGCCCAATCAAGTGAGAACGGGTCTCTCGCATTTTGATTGGCACACAGAAAGTCGGCAACAGGTCCTGGCTGGATGATCATGGTCGTAGATACATCTGGGATACAAACAGCGCACATCAATCGTTATCAATATGAAAAACTGGAGACCATATGGTAAAAATAGATACTACTACTACATAACAGAGGGGAGAATATATTTTTGCAACCGAACATTACCAATATTCAACGACAAGCCACTTTGCGTAGTTCTGAAGCTTGAATGAAAGCCTCGGCAGCCAAGAACCCCGCCTCCAACATCGGCAAAGTTCTTTGGATCATTATGGAAGAATGATTGACGAACAAGCAGACAACCCCTGATAGAAAAGACACAATGAGGACAACGTCAGCAAAGTTCTTTGGATAAAATTCATCATTTAGCATTCCAGTGCAAGCAAAACTTACTGCTTAGCAGCATGTTGCCTTAAGATGATATCCAAAACCCGGAAGGCCTCCATAGAGTTTTCAGATTCCTGGCCACGCAAAGCATTTGCTATGGCTTGCATAGGAATTTTAGCAGCAAAACTTATCTCCACTTTGAAGGTTTTGGATTGATACGGACGTCTCATCCTTTTCTTATCACTTTCATTGGGACTTCCTTGTCCCCCAGGACTGCTATTTCCATTGTTCCTAATGCAACAACCCATAAGCATTAAGAGACCACTATAATAATAATACCTCAATAACACCCTTTAACCAATAGAGAGGATTACTCACCGACTTGAAGTAACATCTTCAAGCACAACAGTAAACTCAAGTTTATTTCGGGGAAGTGCACCAACGGTAAACAAACTCTTTTCCCCATCATAAGCAAAATCCTTGCCAGCCAACTCAGAATCATAAGTGTCATGAACTCGGTCAAGTACTTTCCTACCAACACCTTTTCCATCAACTGGGCGGCCATCTTCATAAAAAAGGGCAACCTGTCAAGTAACAAGAAAGATAGCCCAAGAGTGAGATGAATAATCAACGACATTTTGAACACAGATTTCAAAAGAGACTGTGTCTATGAACATACACTATAGTGAAAGAAGTGCCCATCAACATTGTTCACATTCACTTTGAAGTGGTTTGTCAGGATAGGAACTTTATTTCCTCTAGTTCCAAAACCACGTCTAGCCATTGGGGCCCGGTAAACTTTCTTTACTTCTGGTTCGGTAACAGCTTTTATAGGAGTTACATTTGGAGGAACCGGAGGTGGAGGAGGGAGAGCCTCTGAGGCCCCATTTCCATCATGTTCAGATGGATCCATTGACAGATCTAGTAAGAAAGTGAATAAGTCATCAAGCATGTAATCAAAATAACATAAACACCATGCATGTATTCAACGGAAGTGTAGTTCTTACCAAAAACTGAAATCAAACAAAACAACTATACATTTCTATTGTAACAAAAAAAAAAAAGACCCAGGGTCTATATTGACCTTCTTTCTCATGGAATATAGTCATACTCTTCTAACATGAGGCAATTAGATGAGTATTTTTATTTTCTAAAGCATGAAAGGAACAAACAGCACACACAGAATAATGCTATAAAAATCCACAGCAGAGCAAGAATCCAAAGGAAATGGTCATGGCAGCTAGAGGATAAAGGACAATATACTAAAGTGATTTCTTTTATACATACAAAGAAAAGTAACAACAACATGCAAATCCAGACACATTTGTGACAAGATAACAAATAGCAACTATGATTCAAAGAAGGCCATTGACTGAAGACTGAACATTTATTTAGTAAAATGTACCAGTGGTAAAAAGAAGTTTATGAAATAGAGACTCAAGAACTTCAAGCCACAAACTTGTGCTCTGACAAAAGTACAGATAATTTTGAAAAACAAATAAAGACTTGGATCCATTGTACACAAAGTACTAACAGTCATAAAAAATAATTGCATGTCAAATTAAAAATAAGGAAAACGGAATGCATCTACCCAATATTGTAGATCTATCAAAATAGCCACTAAAGGTTACCATGAAATTACTTTTTTTAGAGAATTCCGAGAAAAAAGACCCTAATTTTAACAAAAGTTCAAAACTTTTAAATAAATGTAGAAAAACTAACACACACACACAAACATGGCTGTGAATATATGATAAAATTGCCAACAAGTAAAACCCATGGCGATTCAAGTTAATTTAAACACATGCATGTCAGGAAAGGGGAGAAAACAAAAAAAAAAACAGAAATTGAACCCAAAAAAATACACACACAAACCCGCAAAATGTAGCAAAATACAGTTTTATACCTCAAAAAAACTCCCGAGAAAAGCGACTGCTCTCTGTTCTTGAATAACTGTAAAAATTCGCCCAGAAAAAACAAGTCAACACAAAGATTAAATTTTTAATTTTTTTTAAATAATGACACATGCACCACAAACAGATTTCAGCAAAAGTAGAGTAAATTCACTCCCAAACACCAATTTACAGCAAAACTACACAGGGTGGGGGAGACGAACAATGAAATTGACAAACTTCACATACAATAAGCGGCGACACTGCTCAAAAAATTAACCCAAATTGAAGTGGAAGAAGATGAAAAACACAACTAGATTCGTACGGGAAACCCTAGAAATGGGCCTCTTCAACGCCTTTAATAAGAGGGAGAGAGGATTTACCAAAAAATAAAAGGACGAAGGCGTTAGAGAGAGAAAGGAGAGGAGTGAGGAGTGGAGCTACAGAGTGACGCAAATTGCGAGATATAGAAACAAACCGAGGACTACTGCTTTTATTTGGTTTACATTTTCTATATTTATTAGAATGAATTTTCATTTCGGTCCCTTGAAAATGAATTTTACACTTTAGATCCCTGAGCTCATACAAATATCACAAAATATTACTCCTTCGTCCTCCAATAATTGTCTAGTGGTAGGAGTAGTATTTTTCGTCCGTCCACTAATAAATACTCCCTTAGTCCTAAGATAAGTGACCTACTTCTTTTGGGCACGGGATTTAAGGAATAGTATTTAAATTTAAATAAGTTAAAGTGAAGAGGGTAAAGTATAAGAGAGAAAAAAGTTGAGGAGAGAAGAGAGAATAAAATAGGTGGAGAATAAAGTAAGAG
The DNA here is from genome assembly GCF_023119035.1 of Salvia hispanica. Classification (NCBI taxonomy): domain Eukaryota; kingdom Viridiplantae; phylum Streptophyta; class Magnoliopsida; order Lamiales; family Lamiaceae; genus Salvia; species Salvia hispanica. The sequence continues at coordinate 15,447,010 of NC_062969.1, forward strand.
AGATGACTTTTTGCTAAAAATGGAAATAGGTCACTTATAGTGGGACACCCCAAAAAGGAATACAAGTCACTTATCTTGGGGCGGAGGGAGTATCTCATTTATTTTTTTATTCCTCTTTTGAAATGGACCTCACATGATCACATTCAGCTAACTTTATCTCACAGTATAAAAATAAGATTCATCTTCCACTAACCATTTCCGTTACATTTCTAAAAATTATGCTCGGTCAAACTTAGTCTTGTATAAGTAAGGGAGTACTACTTTTAAGTTTTCTTTCCTTTTTAATAATTACGTTTTAAAACGGTGTCAATACCAAATTTCTTTACATTACGATACTATCTTATCTCACTTCTTTATTTTCTTTTTCTCATCTCTCTTCTAACTTTTCTCTCTTTAATTTTCATGCCACTTTTGTTACATTTGAGTTATGCCGGTATGAAATATTATCAGAATAGAGCGAATAATTTTTTGAATGTTCAAGAATTTATGAGTATTTTTAAATAATACTAATAATGCATTTTCTTCTCGCAAGTAAAATATATAAATATATCTATAAATATGTATAATCAAATATTTTTTTTATAACTAAGATATGTCAATTATTTAGTTACAACTTACAATCACTTGCTAAAGTAACAAATCATGCAATAGTGAACATAGTCGTAAAATATTAAACACAGTAACAGACAACCATAAATAACACGGAGTATCACATAAAAATAAATAATAACAATAAATAACTATAATTGTGGTAGTAATGATGTTAATATATATACTATTATTTTTGTTATAATGTTCTCGTTTAATAACTTATTAAGTAAATTTTAATGAAAATTTATAGTTATTGTTCATATTGTTATTACTTTAATTAAAAATATCTTACGTAAATTAATTATATTTAATTGATAAATACAAGATCAAAAAATCATAACAATTTCATTTATATTTTCAAACATATGATAGGTAATCAATTGTGAATCATGTGCACATCAATCATAAACAAAATTTATCTGACAATCAACGGGCCCGGAGTGTTAATTGATTTTTATTTCCAATACAATACGATAACGTATCAATTATAAGCATAATCGGTGAAACTGATCGGCCTAATCAAATTAAATTTCATGTAACAGAATTTGGAACAAATATAATTAGATTAAACAACTTAACATGAAGAAATTGTCTGGCCGATCAATATTCATATCCATCAAATTACAATATAGTATTGTTATTATTGCATTATACTTTGTCAAATGTGTGGTTGAGCTCTACTATGCCAATATTTATAAGCCCCATGAAGCAACTCGCAATCAATTATGGTGTATTACGATATTTAACATCTTTAATTACAGAGTACAATAAATTTAATTTTGTTTAAGCTCGCTTTAATTATAGAGTACGATAAATCTGTTCTTTTTTCAGCTTCCAAAAGCCACACATATTATATACTCAATTTAAAAAGATATTCATCTTTTTTCAATTCTTACCAAGTGGAAATCATACTCTATTTATCAATTATAATTACATTCTACAATAAGATTAATATATAAAAAATTAGATCGATATTCTATTAACTTTTTTACTATTTTTTATATAAGTTTAACAATTTCTTAAAATATGTGTTGAATCAAAATATAAAATTCGTATCGAGTCAAAATATGTATGTAAATAACAGACCGGGTATTTAATAGTATCTCTAATTATATACACAACCTTATTTCTTTCTTTCAATATACACAGAAGTACAATAAACTATAAATACTTACATTATGTCATAATGTCATCACTAGAACTTTACACGTATTGAAGTATTGAATTCAAACTAGTTAAATGCTATTGATTAAAACAGAGTAATTGGGGATTGCCACGAGTTTAAATGCTTAATAGGTAAAGTAAGATATAATGATAAAATATGATTTAAATAAGTGGATGGTGGACCCATAAATGATATTCCGCTCTGTTTCACAAGAATATGCACTATTTTCTTTTTAGTCCGTCATACAAAAATATTCACTTTCTAATTTTGAAAAATATCTTCTTTCTAATGAAGTGTCACTCACTCTCCACTAATAATATTTTATTTACTTTTTCTCTCTACATCTTTCTTATTTTATCAATTTTAAATTAAAACTCGTGTCATCCCTAAAGGCTAAAGTGCATATTATTTAGGAACGATAAACCCTTAAATTAAAAAGTTTCATAAATTGATATAGACACTATTTCTGTGAGGAAAACAGAAAAAAAATTATTAATTTATTTGTAGGTGACGGATGGAATATTAATTTGTACTCCCTCCGTCCACCATTAGGAGTCTCATTTCTCAATGGCACGGGTTTTAAGAAATGTTAAGAAAAGTAGATGGAAAATAGTTAGTGGAATAGGGGTCCCACTTGTATATATTAGTTTTAAATGAAATGTGAGTGGAGTGAGTTAGTGGAAGGTGAGACCTTATTACCATTTATGATAAAAGTGAACCGGGACTCTTATTCACGGACGGACTAAAATGGAAAAACGGGACTCCTATTCACGGACGGAGGGAGTAATGTTTAGCCCTTTTCAGAACACATCAAACATCGCAATACTACCAATAATATAAAATATTACGATTACTTAAATACAGATTAGTCAAATACTCAGTATATTCTCCTATACACAATTACTTTAAATTAGGACTAGCAAATCGTGCATATTGGATCGCTATCAGGTCAACCTAATATCGACCCAACCTCATCGTGTCCCAACCCGAAATCATCGTGTTCTTATCAGGTACAACCCAACTAATTCGTGTCGGATTCGTGTGGATTTCGTGTCATCTAAAAAAATACTTGTCATCTTTTAATGATAGTAAGTTACTGTACAATATAGTTTAACGTTATACGATAACGACCGACATATGATATTTTATAATTAAAATTTGATATTACACGATAAAATAAGATATTATAAAATTTAAATAATTAATTTAAATAATTTTTAAATCCAATAATAAAATTAAAGTATATTAAAATTAAATCTAAATAATAAAGTAAAAATAATTAAAATAATTATTTTTTAATAAAATTTAAGTATGCAGTAATATTTTTTTATTATAAAAAATAATTAATAATAGTATTAATCATATTTTTACTCATAAAATTAAAAAATATATATATGTTTTAATTAATAAAAATAATTAAAATTAAAATTTAATATATTATTTTAATTAATAAAAATAATCAAAATAATAAATTTTTTTCTTAACGGATAACCCAACCCGACCCAAATCCGACCCAACCCAACCCAAATTTTCGATTATTGGGTCGACCGTATAAGGACTCAAATCCTAAACGTATGTGTTCATATGGGATTAACTTCATACGAATTCGTGTCGGATCAAAAATTGTCAGCCCTACTTTAAATATATTACGATATCTATAGTTTAACATTAATATTTGTAATCGGAATAAAAGAACATTGTTTGGTGTACTAACAATAGAAATAGTACACTATCATTCTTTTCTTCTATAGGTAGACGGTATTTTTAAGTAACTAGAATTACTGAATTTCTATTACCATACTTATATACACCGTTATGTAATTGTGTGGGGAACATGTGTGCATAAGACCATTAATTTAGGTAATGGTGTTGTAATGTTTCCCATATTTAAGATTTGCCTCGATACTAACCCATCAGTCCCATCTCACTGACACGCCCGCCCTACCCACTGTACCCTAATTGTCATTATTTTTACCATCTAGAATGTCACAAACTATTTATAACCACAAAATAAATATGGATGAAAGTTAATCAATTTTTATAAAGTTAATATAGGGTTCCATGAAAAATAGTCTCGTATCGCCATTTTAAAATATCTACAAAAAATAATCTCATTTATAAAAATGGAAAGTTTCTCTTTCATATTTTTCTTACTTTTTCTCATCTTTCTCATATTTTACTCACTTTTTCTTCCACATTTCTCTTATTTAACCAACTTTTTCTTATCTTCTCTCTTACTTTATCAATTTCTTATTAAAATTCTTGTTATACACTATCTTTTATGAACGAATGGGGTATTTTTTTTGTATGAGAGTGGCTAACTTTGCAAGAGAATGAAGAAAAATGATAGTTAAAGTAATGTTAGTAGATATTGAGACCCACGTTATTATTATTCTATTTATTTTCTATTTCTTGTCCAACTTTGCCATTTTTGCCCATCTCTAATTATTGTCCCATTTTCCTTTTTTTTTTACCATAAATGGTAAGTAAGACACACATTACACTAATTCATTTCACTCCAATTTATTACACAATTAATTAACACCCCTCCGCCCCAAAAGACAAACTTTATGCGGCCCGTGTTTTAATATGCAATGGTAAAATAAGAGAGAGATCGAAAAAAGTAAGAAAGAGAGAGACAAAAGATAATAGAAGTAGTGTTGGATTGTGGGGTCCACATCACATTCCATTAAATTTTTAAACTAATTTTTTTTACATTCTTAAAATCCGTGCCCAATACGAAGTGGATAAAAAATGAGGGACAGAGAAAATAGTGTTTAGTAAGTTGTAATGGTAGGTCTTAGTGATATAAGTTGTAAATAAATAAACGTATATAAGTAATGAGTTGAAGAAAATTTTACATGAATGGAAATTAGTGACTTTGTCTAGTTTTGGGACAAATGGAGAATCTTGCTGCAATTGCCCACTCATACTTTTATAGGATGCAGGAGCAGCGCAATTGGCAACGGAGGGACAGATCTTGCTGCAATGAGTCTGGTTTGAATTCCACTACTGCGTATAGCTGCTTTCATCTCTTAGGTACAAGTATGAGGCCTTGGGAGATGGACTTTGGCAGCCAGTGGGTTAAGGTCTCCCCCTTAACAGGCTACTGCGTACGCTGATTGAACTCCCTCACATAATATCGGGCCGAAGTGTGGGGGCCACCAAGACGACAAAATCGCCTTTTGCTGATTCTATTTTTTATGAGATAGGGGAAGTATAATAGCATCAGTAATATTTATAAACTAATATATGAAATAAATAGTACTCTTAGTTTTTTTTTTCAGAAAAATGTTATCCGTTGATACATTTAAAGTCGATTCTGTTCCATGTAAATAATCATTCAATTATAGCTAAAAGAAAAATATATACTATTGTGTTGTGGGTTTTTTTTGGAATTAGGAGATAATATTGATATAGTTTTTTACATTAAAATATTATACATTCCATTTTAGTGCATTGAACGGTCCATTGCAGAGGAGGGGATCATTTTATGACACGTGATTTAGAAATGACACCACTTTCCCACAAATATAAAACGGTTCAACTACTTTCCTGGTACAATTGTGCTAAATTCAATTTGGATGATTAAACCACTAGATTCTCCATTTACTATACCCGTTGATAATTGAAGGAAGTGTAAATAATTATGGTTATAAAATTGCATATCGTCCAAAAACATAAAAATTGGAGTAAGAGTGGGCAATTGCCAAAAATAGCATAAATGGTCTACAAAATGCATATTCTAAGTTTAGAGCATCTCCAATAGCGGCTAGCTCATCGGCTAGCCGATTCGCGTCGCTAAGCGGTCGGCTAGCCGAAGCATTGGTATCGGCCAGCGCAATTTCGGCGAGAGAATATGCGAGCGCTCGCCGCCATTGTGGCGTGCCGATCGGCCAGCGCTATTTTTATTATTTTTATAAAAGTTTTTTTGAAAAACTATGTATACGCGATTTTGGTCTCATTTTCATTTGCACCACTTGTTTTAACGAGTTTTTTCTCTCTCTAAATTTCTGTACAAGAGCAACATCTAGCGATGGGTAACGCGGGTGGTAGCAGTAGTGGTAGTGGTGGTAGTGGTGGTGGTAGTGGTAATAGTGGTGGGATGCTGAGGAGTACGAACGGCGGATGAACGAGACTATGGAGGCATACATGAACCGAGAGATAGAGCGGTACATGCGAAGGGTCGAATAGCAGGCGGTACCTCGCCCTCCACCCGTTGTCTACCGCCGAGCAGTGATTGATCGGGATCACGTAGCTGCACATCTGCAGCTATATGACGACTACTTTGCTCCGGACCCGCGGTTTCCCGCAAACATGTTCAGGCGGCATTTTAGAATGCGCAGGGAGTTGTTTATGCGTATCGTTGACGCTTTGGAGTGTCGATATCTGTATTTCCGCTTCAGGCACGATGCGGCTGGCAGACCCGGCCACACCCCTATTCAAAAGTGCACGGCAGACATGTGGGATGAGTACCTCCACATCGGTGAGTCGACAGCCCTGGAATGTCTGATGTATTTCTGTCATTGAAATATTCCGTGATCAGTACCTTCGAAGCCCTACCCCCAAGATTGTCGGGATCGATGCGAGATGCACGGGAGCGGCATGGGTTTCCCGGGATGTTAGGCAACATAGATTGTATGCATTGGGAGTGGAAGAAGCTGTCTGACTGCCTGGAAGGGGGCCTACACAACCGGATACAAGGGAACGAATCCCACGATGATCCTCGAGGCCGTAGCTGATTACCGGCTGTGGATCTGGCATGCGTATTTTGGGGTAGCCGGGTCGAATAACGACCTCAAGACCCCAACGTCCTCAACTCGTCGCCCCTCTTCAACGAGCAATGTCGGGGCATCGGTCCGGCCGTCTCATTTGTGGCCAACGGCAACCGGCATGATATCGACTACTACTTGGCGGATGAGATATACCCTAGGTGGCCCGTCTTTGTGAAGACGATCAAGCACGCAAATGATGACGGGAAGGCATACTTTGCGAACGACAGGAGTCGGCGCGCAAGGACGTGGAGCGCGCATTTGGTGTGCTCCGGTCACGATGGGCAGCAATCAAGGGTCCAACGCGTTTGTGTGATGTCGGCTGCATTGCTAATATAATGTACGCCTGCCTAATCTTGCACAACATGATCGTCGAAGACGAATGCGTACAACTGACTAATTGGGCCAATGACGATGAAGCCGATCCAAGATACAGAATGACCACCCCTAACGTACGACGTGGGGTACCTCACGATGAAGCCGGCCGCCTCTAGGCACATGCCGACATGCGCCAAGTGAATGCTCATATTCAACTCCAAGAGGATATAATTGAAGAGTTGTGGGCACGAAAGACTGCATGACGATTGTTTTTTTTATTATGTAATTTTTTTTAAATGAATGTACTTTTTTTAAATGAAATGAATGAATTTTCCCGTATATGTCTCGTAAATTTAATTCCGTAATTTATCGTAAATTTAATTCTGTAAATGTAGTTGTTTTTGAATTATTTTTATTGCGGCTAGCCTGTGGCTGGCCTTAGGCTAGCCTATTTGATTAAAATGATGATGTAGCAGGTGGATTTTTAGTGTTGATGACGTGGCAAGAGAGAGATAGGCTGGCCTTAGGCTAGCCTATTTGATTAAAATGATGATGTAGCAGGTGGATTTTTAGTGCTGATGACGTGGCGGGAGAGAGAGTGGCTGGCCTATGGCTAGCATGTGGCTGGCCTAAAGCCATTGGAGATGCTCTTGCATTGTATAGTTTTATTAATTTAACAACAATAAATTGTTGGTTTATGTGTATACCGATATATAAATATGCCATACGAAAATTAAAGGGAAATAATAAGAAGAAAATTAGACTAAATAAATTGAAAATTACATGGAATAAACTTGTAGAAAAAGGTAAGTCAAATCGAGGAGTCCTCTTTTCGTAAGACGAGATACACCCTGATAGTGCCCTCAGATTGGCGTGTCGTCTCCAAGATAAAACGGCTTTATCTCTGAAGTAGTAGCACCGCTAACAGCAGAGCTCCGATAAACTAGAGTAAGGCGAGGGCAAAGATTCCACGGGAAGATTATACAGAGAGGAAAAGAGCGTGTGTGCAAAATGATGGAGTTTGTTGTGTGTGGAATGCAAATGATGCATACCTATTTATAGGCCAAGTCCACCCGGAGGGGTTACGGGAGTCAACAGACACAACGTCTGTCATCAAGGCCATTGACTGTAACCGCTGAGGGTTATTGACTGTTGCACTAGCCGTTGGGAGCTGAAGAGATACGATGCATGTGGACACGACGTGGACCAGGACCCCCATGAGTCGGGGTCCGTCGGGGACAGCGTGGAATTTCACGTTGTATAAAAAGAATAGGCGGGACTCGAACCAAGCTCAATGACCAGCTCCAAATAACAGTCCAAACACCACTCAAGAGACCAATTACCAAAATCCAAGTTTCTGGCACATGGGTCACGATGCGCGGCGGCAACGCATGTGTGGGCTCTATCGCCCCATCTTATCCACATAATAATTCATCTTCTTAAATACCTCTTCAAAGAAGTTTATCATCCCCGATGTGGGATAATTTACACTTAGTTAATTAATCAACTGTTTTTTCTCATAGCTCATTTCTAGCTTTATTGTGACCAACTTAAATATATTATTTCTCACACATCGAGAATCAAATTGAAAAAATGAATATATTACGGTCATCTACTCAGAATATAGATCGACTCGACTTGATTGCATTGAATTTCACAAAATTAAATGTCTCGTCACATTTATTATTAGTCAAAGCCATTTGCCCAAGCACGATTCCAACATAAATATTCTTTTTGCTACTAAAAATATTTTATGAGTGGTCGATACGAGTTTTAATAAGAAATTGACAAGTAAGAGAAGCAAGAACAAGTGGTTAAAGTATGAAAATGAATGAAAAAATGGATAAAATATTAAAATATGAGAGAAAATGAGAAAATGTGGGTAGAATAGTGTTAACAATTTGAAAAAATCTCTCCGTCCCAAGAAAGATGACTTCTTTTTTGAGCGACATGATATTTTATTGTAACTTTATTTTATGTGTTAAGTTGAGAAAATAAAATAAGAAAGAAAAAAATATATATAAATAATATACTCCCTCCGTCCGCGAATAGGAGTCCCGGTTGGCCATTTTCATCCGTCCGCCATTAGGAGTCCCGGTTAGACATTTTATCTTGGGAGTATAAAAAATGACTCCACTTTTCCCTTAATTTAGAAGCTGCAATTAATTTTAATCCACTTTGATTGCAAATAATAATATAAATGGGTCTCACATTCCACTATCACACACTTAAATTATTATACTCAAACTTTTCTTAAAACCCGCACCCAACTCAACTGGGACTCCTATTCGCGGACGGAGGGAGTATATTTTTTAATTTTTAATAATGAGTTATTTGATTGAGATAAATAAAAAAAATTCAAGAATACTTTATTTATAGATAAACATGTCGAATTTGAGAGATTTTATATTTCGATTTAATCAGAAATCATTGGTGAAAAAAGTACTATGGGCCTCCCGAAACCTTTACAAATTAACAGATGACATGTATGTAATCAGAAACCCATTCAGGTTATGTGTGTGTGAAACTAACAGATGACAAAAATTTGAAATTTAAAATTTGAAATAGAAAACCAACTTTGACTGAGAGATTTTATTCTTTTATTCAGCGACTTCAGTAAATTTATTAAATTTTTTTTTTTTTTGCAATGCCATCAGATATTAATAAACAATAATATGATACTTTTTCCGTCCTTGAAAAGTTTCACTTATTTCTATTTTTATCTATCTCTAAATTTGTAACCTTTTATTTTTTTTGTTATGGATTTCAAATTCCACTAACTCATTCATACTCACATTTATATAAAAGTAGGACTCACATGTTTACTAACTTTTTCAATCCACTTTCTATTATATTTCTTAAAACTCGTGCCAGATCAAATGGTGACAAATTATAAAGGCCGGAGGGAGTAGTACTTATGAGACGGTTTTCCCTCTCCCATTAAAAAGACACAAATATGAGAGATGTATGAATAAATGATAGTTTGATATAAAAATGGGTGATGAATGAGGGTACTTATAAATGATTTGAATTACTTGGGGATAAAAAATATAAAAAAATATAAAAAAAGAGTTATGAAACGGCTCTACTGGTCGGAAGTGAATTTTTTACGAATTTAATTAAAAACATTTTATTGAATTTCCACACATAGCACGCCATGTGTCCTGCGCGCGTTCCGACCACCCAAAGAGCAGAGCTCTTAGCTAAGAGCACGTCCGTGCCGACGGCACGAGCGCAACCGTGAGCAAGCGTATTGCCGTGCCGACGGCATGGCCGTGCTCTTCGCAAGGCACCCGTTGGGGATGCTCTTATTGCCTAGGTGAGACATTTGCCCCTCCTCATTTTCCAACATATGTATATATATATTACTACCGAGTTGTGATCAATGTCGAACCAATTTTAAAGACCGAACTAGAGACCAAATCTGGGCCATTAGATCTAGTTTTTTTGATGAGATGTGCTGATGTGAAAATTTTTTCGGCTTCATTACAAGCCCATTTTACTTCATTATATAGGTTTATTACTTCATTCTGTACTTCAAATGCTTCTACACATACTTCATTCCAATAATTTATTACATTATTCCATATGTTTATTAAACCATATTAGCGCCATGGCGTTGGTGATAGATATTGTAGCGAGAAAGAACGGCACGCGACGGCGAAACCACATTTACGTCTTGGAATGAAGTAAAAACCTACCTGGAATGAAGTAAAAACTTACTAGAATGAAGTAAAAACCTACTAGAATGAAGTAATATATTCTGGAACGAAGTTAAATCTTCGTAACATGTTAGTATGACTTATTTACCTTCAGATGAATTAAAATAGGCTCGTGATGAAGGCGAAAATAATTTATAAATTTCTTTATCTTATCCATAAAAAACTAGATCTAAAAGCCCTAATTTGGTAGGGTTCGGTGGTTCGGTCTTTAAGAGTGGATTTGTGGATAATGAGACTCTATTACTGCCTATTATATTTTTTTTTTACTGAATATACCTATTATAAATTTTATTTATTTTTACTGAATATTCCTCCACAAATTTTTAAAATTTTCATTTTCTACAAACTCATAAAATTACACCAATCCTGTAACAACAAATAACGATATTTACTCCACACAGACACATAGACGAATCATATAAGTTTTGAAGAACAATAAAACCATAATTTACTTGACGATAAGCAATAGACTTTTATTTTGGTAATGATACTTTTAATTTTTGTTTGTTGAAATTGGGGAGAAAGGGTGAAATTTTTGGAAGAGATGAGGGGATATCTAGAATAACAAAATTAATGGTTTCAACTTCAATACACCGTAACAATGTCGATTTTGTTTTTATTTTAATTAAGAGGATGCATACTTGACTTTCTCTATTTAGGATTCCTTTTCTGTTAGTTCTGTGAAAGGAAAAATATTATCATTAACCTAAATCAGAATTAACAATAACCATAATTTAAGTTGGAAAGTTTTATTCCATCCGTCCAAAAAAAATAGGGCATATTTGCCATTTCTGGTTGTCCACGAAAAATTAGACACATTTACAAAAAGAAAGTCTTCAACAACTTCTTTCTTACTATTTTTTCCCCCATCTCTTACTAATAATATGGACTCCACATTCTATTAACACTGTTTCGCTCTTACTTTGCCAATTTTACATTAAAATATGTGCCATTCACAAAGTGTCATATTTTTCGTGGACGGAGGGAATATAATTTCTTAGCTACTCAGTTAGATATTCAGTGGCCACCATTTTTTTCAATTTTTAAATACATATGAATTTAAAGGGTGCATTTTTTTCAATTTTTAGCTACTCAATTTAAAGATTTGAACCTGAGATCTTTGTTAGGATGCATTATCCCTCTACCTTTTAATCAACTCACACACGCTAATTGACTCTAGATTAAACGGACATTTTGACATGTCGATAAGAAAAATACAAAAAAATATCATATACTTATGTTTAAGATTGATAGTATATATATATTGCATCCAAAATTAAAGTAGTTTCATATGAGCAAAAAATAGTCTTGTAGTTCAGTTTAATATGAGCTGGTTTTCGTCCTAACTTCGTTTTTAACCCCTCGACGAATCAATTTGATTATATATAAATTTGGGTATAAATATCTTAGTATCATTACATTTATCACACAAATGCACTGTTTCAAATAAGCAGTTTTTTCCTACTAAAATAATTACTATAGAAAAGAAAATTATAACATCATTATATAAAAGTGATGTCCCTTTTCACATTTAATTTAAGAAAAAATGGTGAAACATACCTTTAAAAATTGAAAATATTACATCTGAAATGAATTTATTTTCTCCAAACACCACAGCCACTAAAACAAATTTAGTAGTCGACCTATATTTGTATTGTTGAAGAAGAAAAAAAATAATGATTTTAATTTTTTGAGTTGAATAATGCACACATAAATTAAATTAATATTTAAAAATAGTGAAAAATATCTTTTCCTCTCGTTTTCATGGTGGAGACGCCCACATATCATTCTCTATTACTATTATTTGAGAGAAGAGAAGAGGAATCCACATCCAAGCAACAATCCAAACCAAATGGCGGATCAGCTAACCGACGAGCAGATCTCCGAATTCAAGGAAGCCTTCTCGCTATTCGACAAGGATGGCGATGGTAAACATATCATTTTCTATTGATTTTGTTTTTCTTCTTTTTTGCACATCGATACGTCTCCATCCGGATCTGCTCAAATGCTCGTTATTTTCTGATCTGATTCGGTTCTGGTTGTATATGCGAGTTATTTGTATTGATTTTGCAATTGAGATGTAGATCGCTCACGGATGGAGATTTTGGATGATGGATGTTGTTGTTTGCTTGTGAGTGGCTATTCAGATTCTCAGATTCTCCTCCCCGCCAATGCATCACGTGTTGTCGTGGCGAATTGATATTATTGGAAATCAATGATATTTCGCTGCTTGTTTTTCAATTGCTTGCTAATGCATTTGACCTCCTCTCTAATCACCATGGTGTTTGCTTGGTGGAATGTGTTGTGGTGTGGTGGTTGATTTTGAGTCAGAATTATGATGGTCAATTCGATTTTAGACCATCTAAGATGTTGTGGTTTCAAAGTTCCTCTGATTGACTATAAATGTTGGTTATACAGGCATTAACAAACACAGGGCAGGTAATTAGGATTGACTTCTTTTCTTCGGGTCGGGTTGGGTTATTATTCTGCAGCTTTGATGTAAATTATGTGTCCTTTGTTGGCTCTTTTGTTGTACATTAGTATTCACATTGATTGTTCTGTCAAAGATGTTCATTGATTTTGATGGTATTATCTGAATTATTGTTCTTGTTTCCTGTGATCTTGAATGTTTTAAGCATTTGTCTTTCTCTCATTTTCAGTTGCATCTTTTTTTTTTCCTGGTAATTTGTTGTCATTTTCTGGAACTTCTAAGTTTCCCTTCCCATGTAAATGCTTGTGAAATCTATCACAGGCTGCATCACTACCAAGGAGCTTGGTACCGTGATGCGATCTTTGGGGCAGAACCCCACAGAGGCGGAACTTCAGGATATGATCAATGAGGTTGATGCTGATGGCAATGGGACAATCGATTTCCCAGAGTTCCTCAACTTGATGGCCAGAAAGATGAAGGATACTGATTCAGAGGAAGAGCTCAAGGAAGCTTTCCGTGTTTTTGACAAGGACCAGAATGGATTCATTTCTGCAGCTGAGCTTCGACATGTCATGACAAACCTTGGGGAGAAGCTTACTGATGAGGAGGTTGATGAGATGATCCGCGAGGCTGATGTAGATGGTGATGGGCAGATCAACTACGAGGAGTTCGTCAAGGTCATGATGGCCAAGTGAGATCCGAACAACCAATTCTAAATCATTTGAAAGTATGAAATAGACCATAAAAGGAATAAGGGCAGATAAGTCTGATGAGATTTCTATTTTCTCTTAGATGTATTCTTCTGGCATTATCAGCTTTATTTTGGTACTCACCTGTTTTTCATTTTGCATTGATTTTTAAGTGCTTTTGTTCTTCAATGTATGCTGTTTGCCCTGTTCTTTTTCCTCGTGACCCCATTTCGTGACATTGATCGTAAGAACCTATATAAGTTGGACTGTAAGTAGCTGTGCATCATCTTTGTTCTGCTCATCTCATTTACTCTGATCACTTACTCATGGATGTTTTTTTTCTATGTATTCACTGACAGTGCTCTATTTTTTGCCCTTGTTCTTACTCTTTTCTGCCTTTGTTCTTACTCTTTTCTGCCCTACTCCATGGATCCATGTCTTGGGATTGTTTGAACTTTGAAATAGTGATTTTTCCCCCCCAAAAAAAAAGCAAATGCTCTCCCCTTCACCTTTTTTATAGAAAAAACCTTTGCTTGTGCATTATTTTTGAATTATGTTCTATGTAATTTATTTTTAGAATTTGCTCCATGTGCTCATATTTTTATTTGTTTTTGCCCCTTATACTCTCATTCCTTAGTTTTTGACAATTTACTTGTGCTTTTACTGAATTTTTCCCCTATATATACTCTGTCCCAACATAAACAAGTCACTTTCATTTTTGAAATGTCCCACCACAAGTGAGCCTTTACCCTTTTTAGCAAAAAATATAGGAGTAACTTTTATAGTACTTGATTCTACCAACTACTATATTCTCTCCGCTCTACTTTTTTCTATCATACCATACTCTTTCTCCTCTAAACTCTTTAAATATTAATTTCTTAAACCTCGTGCCCAAAAGAGTGCCTAGCTTATGGCGGATTGGGGGAGTATACTTTACATTATTTTTTAATTTTTGTGTGAAAAAGAAGAAAAGTAAAGAAAATATAAAGTATGGGCCACAGGTGTATAGATTTAGGTATGGAGGTAACAAAAGTGTGAATTAAAAAAAAGGGTAAAAGTACAAGGGGTGAAGTTTGTCCAGTTGCATCCACTATTTTCCCGTAAAAGAGCATGAGCTATTTCTATTTCTATTTATCTACTAGTATTATACTATTATGATTAGTCCAAAAATATACGAGTTTGGAGGTATGACGTTCGCTTTTCAGTCCTATCTAAAATGGGTCCAATTTTATTGAGTCTTAGTTTGTTTAGGAAAAGTATGCATGCAAGTAATAAGAAAACAAGAGGACTGAACATAAAAGTCAATATTATGAGATTGTAAAAGTTGAAAGTTAGAAATTGATGGTATTGCTGGGGTTTCAGCTGGGACATATGGTTTGAGAGTTCGAAGGGGCCATCCAAGGGGAAGACGCGCGAATTGCGAGCTCGATTGAAGAAACTTTGCCACAACGTTCACCCACGCCGATCCTCCATCCTCAAGCTCAACAACAATGCCTCTCCCAATCACAATCACCATCACTCCTTTCCCAAGCTATCTGCCAAAAAGTTTCTTAGTAAAGCACTGAAGAAGAAACCTAAACCTAGCAGCGAACTCATACCTGATCCTAGGGAGTTCAATGACGAGGAGGAGAAGGAGATGCAAATGGAGGTGGAGGTGGAGGTGGACATGGATACGGACACTGATAAAGAAATGAAGAAGGAGAAGGTTAAGGAGATGGAGATGAAGATGAAGATGGAGATGGAGAAGGAGCTGGAAAGGGAGAGGGAGAGGGAGATGAAGGAGGAAAAGGTAAAGGAGATAGAGAAGACAATGGAGATGGAGATGGAGATAGAGAGGGAGAGGGAGAGAGAGAGGGTGAGGCAGATGGAGAATGAGAAGGAGAAGGCTCTAGAGATGGAGATGGAGCAGAAGGGAAGAAATAGCGTTGGCAAGGAAAAAAAAGAAAAAACTAGAGAAAAGAAGGAGAAAAATCTCCGGCATAAGGAGAAAGATGCAGAGCCAAAGGAGAGCAATGACGATGAGGAAAATGCCAAGGATAAGGAGAAGGAGAAGGAGAAGAAAAATAGTGAGCGTAAAAAGTTAAGGGAAATATTTTTTCTTAAGGAAAAAAAGGAGAAAAAGCTTCGACAGAAGGAAGAAGATGGTGAGCGCAATGACAATGAGGAGGAGAAGGAGAAACACGTCGAGCCCAAGGAGAGCAATGAAGATGAGGAAAATTACACGGGCAAGGAGAAGAAAATTAGTGAGCACAAAAAGATAAAAGAACTATTTTTTCCAAAGGAAAAGAAGGAGAAAAAGCCACGACAAAAGGAAGATGTTGAGCCCAAGGAGCACAATGACAACGAGGAGGAGAAGGAGAAAGACGTTGAGCCCAAGGAGAGCAATGAAGATGAGGAAAATGACATGGGCAATGAGAAGAAAAATAGCGAGCACAAAAATTTAAAAGAAAGATTTTTTTCAAAGGACAAGAAGGAGAAAAAGCCCCGACAGAAGGATGAAGATGTTGATGCCAAGGAGCGCAATGGCGATGAGGAGGAAAACGAGAGATGTAGCACTCACAAAGACAAAAAAGAAGGTTTGTTTGGTAGGGCAAAAAAGGAGATGAAACTTCGACACAAGGAGAAAGACAACGAGCTCAAAGAGAGCAATGGCGATGATGAGAACACGCAGAAAAGTAGTGACCACAAAGAAAAAAAAGGAAATTTCTTTCATAGGCAAAAGAAGGAGAAAAAAGTCCGAAACAAGGAGAAAGATGACGACGAGGAGAAGGAGAAGGAGAAGGAGAACGAGAACGAGAACGACGAAAATAGTGAACACAAAGAAAAGAGTAAAGAAAAGGAGAAAAAATTCCGACGGAAGGATAAAAAAGGAGACAAATATATGCAGTTGGAGCAAATGGAAGAGCGCCAATCCTTTGAAAATTAGATTCTTTGTTTTCCACTATAGCATAATATTTGTGGCAGGGATATAGAAATTTATTGATTTTTTATTTTTTAATTTCTTTTTTTGGGGTGTTCTCGACCAGTGTAATTTTGTATATATACATTAATACATGTATATACATTAATATTCTTTATATATTCAATTATGACAAGAAGGGTCTTATTCTAATGCTTATATCACCCTAATCCAAAATCAAGACTAAATCTCCACTCTTGGATTTTAAAATGAGTGGCATATGATAATTTTCGTGGGTGTTTTTTTATATCAACATTGTGTATTACAAATATCAACAATATGATATAAGAATATCAACATTAGTACAAGAAAATATCAACACATATTTATTGAGATTTTTACATGGTTTTATTGAGATTTTTTGATGTATTTGTTGATAAAAATCTGGGTATCAACATTTACGAAAACTAAAATAAAAAATATCAAATTTCATCATCCGAACGTCATCGGAACATATGCAATTGAGATCTCGTTGGAATCCTTATTAAATTATCGTTAATTTGATATATTTTTTTGCAAAAAAATAATTTAAATTGAGAGAGTTACGTAAATTTAAAGATTTGAGATGATTTTGAGGAGAGAGAAAGTAGTTAGTTATAATTACTACATATAGGATTTGACATTAATACCCTTTTAATTTAATTAATAATTATTTAAATTTAAAATATATTACACTTGGCATTATATTAACCACAAGATCTTCTAATCTAATGGTTAAAAATTGGTCTCAATTTGGGATTGGTAATTAGTTAGCAATTGATTAGAGCATCCGCAACGCTGCCTCGTTGCGGACTCGATCTCGTCTCGACGAGACGAGACGGCATCGAGACAGCGTTGCGGCTCCCGTCTCGTCTCGACGAGACGAGATGTCTCGACGCCCAACGCGTCCCGGCGAGGCAAGTCTCGAGGTCGCGAGACACGCGCCCGGCGCCACGTGGCGCGCGCGGGCTGGTGGCGTGACGCCCACTCGCCGACCCGCGAGTGGGCGTCGGATTTATGACGTCATAATTCAATTTTTTTTTTAAAAATCAGATTTTTCAAAAAAAAAAAAATAAATAAAAAAAAAAAACGGTAATATTACCGTTGAACGGTAATATTTTAATTTTTAATTTTTAATTTTTTTTTTTTTATATATTCTATATATAATCTTCTCCATTCTCCATATTACACACAAACACACATTTATCCTCTCATCTCTCTTTCTTTCCTCTCCAATCACTTCTATAAAATCATTCCTTTATTTTTTTCTTCTCCCAAATTTAATCAATTATGGATCCATTTGAGCAAATGCGTCGAATAATGGAAGAATCGCTAGAAGCAGATCGACGTAGGGAGGAGGAAGCCGCCGCGCCTCCTAGGCGACGCCGGACATACATCCACCGTAACCGGGAGGAAGCCGCCGCAAGGTTGGAACGTGATTACTTCAGTCCGAACCCGGTGTGGGGAGATATCTACTTCCGTCGCCGTTTCCGTATGTCACGCCCGCTCTTTTTGCATATCGCGAATACATTGGCGGCACGGGAAGAGTTCTTCGGAGAAGGGTTCGACGTTGTTGGCCGTCCCAGCCACACGACGCTCCGTAAATGTACTGCGGCGATCCGTCAGCTTGCTATCGGACAAACGGCGGATGCGTTCGACGAATACCTCGCACGTCGGAGAATCCACTGGGCGACTTTGTTTGTTGAACTTCGCAAAGGCGTCCGGGCAGCCTTCACCGCCGAATTTCGAAGAAGCCAACCACCGCAGATTGTCAGTTTCTGCTCCGTCTTCACGAACACGTGCACGGATTCCCCGGGATGCTCGGAAGTGTCGATTGCATGCATTGGCAATGGAAGAATTGCCCTGTGGCATTGAAGGGGTCATACACGAGCGGCCACAAAGGCACCCACCCCACCGTTATACTCGAGGCCGTCGCCGACTACCGGCTATGGATTTGGCATGCGTATTTCGGGGTCCCCGGCTCGAACAACGACATCAACGTGCTCAACAACTCCGACCTCTTCGCTGAAGTTCTGAATGGTAAAGCGCCGGCCATCAACTTCGTCGCTAACAATCGCCAGTATAAAATGGGGTACTATCTTGCCGACGGCATCTATCCGAAGTGGCCAACCTTCGTGAAGACGTTCAACAGGCCTACGGACGAAAAGCAGTCTCTTTTTGCGCAGAAGCAAGAGTCTGCTCGCAAGGATGTGGAGAGAGCGTTCGGGGTTCTCCAAGCTCGATGGAACATTATCAAAGCCCCGGCTCGACAGTGGTTTATAGAGAATATGGTCGACATCATGTATACGTGCATAATCTTGCACAACATGATTGTCGCCGACGAAGGACCTGAGGCGGGAAATTGGTTCGACCCTGAAACCCCGGGAAGCTCAACCGCAAGTAGTCCGCCTCGAACGGGAGTGCATCCGTCTTTGCAAGAGCGGTTGTCTATTCGGGCAAGGACACGTGATTCTACCGCCCACGCCCAACTCCAGGAGGATTTAATGGAGCACATTTGGGCAAAATTTGGCAACCATTAGATGATCGTCACTAGAGAACTCCTTCTTCTGCTTCTTTGCCTCCATTTTTTTTTTATTTGAGTTTAAGTGTGCAATTTGTAATTTCTAGTTTTTTAATTATGTCTTTTTTATTTTTTTATGTATTTTAAATTGTAATTTTATTTTATTTATAATGAAGTGTGTTTTTTATTAATTGAATTTGTTGGAATTAAAAATAAAAAATGAAATTGAATGAATAGTTAAGAGATGGTTAAGAGATGGTTAAGAGATGGAGGGATGCAGGTGTTGTCTCTTAGTTAAGAGATGAGCTGAAAAGTACAATGGGGCCCATGAATAGTGAAGAGATGAGACGGTTAAGAGACGGATAAGAGATAGCGTTGCGGATGGCCTTACATCCCAGGACAAGAATAGTAAATGTATTTAACCATATTTTTGTTTTAACATCATCAGGGATCGTATCTTTCATTCAATTTCGTATTTAATTATATAAACCAAATTATACATAGAAAAGTGAAGACTAAAGTTATAGTAGTAGTAAAAATACTAAAAGAAACAAAAAGTAAAGAAGAATCCCCAATATTAAAAACTACTATAATTATAATTTTTTTTAATGAAATACACCAAAGTCAAAATTTTAAAAAGAAAAAGTAAAAGGGTAACGATAATGGAAATGAGAGTATATTTTCGAATAGAGGACAGAAAGTTTACAGGTTTCAAACCATAAACAATTACTAACTTTTACATTTAAAATTCGTCCACAGTACATTAAAATTTTCTATCCGAAAAAATAATACAGATATTTAGGGAAACTCAAATGCTCAATCCTTATTAAAAAATGAATTCTAATACTCCACTATTGTGATTCACTTAAATTACAACTTTCACTTTTCACATATTATTTTTCTTTTTTAATTTAAATGAACTTTATGGTACTATTTATTTAATTTACTGAAAATGGGGTACACCTATAACTTTAAAAATTCTATTTTTATAATTAAATTATTAAAATAATTGAGTGGGACAGATGAGTGAGACATAAAATGTGGGACACTGAATCTTATCCATACTTAAATCACCCTCACAAATCACAATCACTCATTATTTACAAAAAATCATTTATTGATACACATTACACACTAATTTAAGTAATTACTCATGAGATCATTTCTAAGACAAAACAATATGATACACGTTCTCTTTTGAGATGGTCGTGCAAGAAATAGCTTAAAAACTTGGCTAATTGAAACTTATGCAAAATATAAAATAAAGGCAATAATTCAAACACAAGAATGTCGAAGATGAGATGTTATTCACTACTGAAAACAGAAATTGGTGCCTATTCTTGCCATATTAACAGTTACGCTCTGCTTGAGACGGGCTCAAGAAACAAACATCGTATGTGATTGTCGTTGCCGTTGAGGTTGCGCGCTGCTTCTTCTTCTAACCAAATTTTTACAGCCAAGCAAATGCTCTTAGGTTGCTATTGTACAACAAAACAAAACATTACAAGTTGAATTGCATCACGCAGATTAAACTTGTCGAACTGAAGTTACAGCACTAGCTGCGTGATGCAAAGGTTAGAGATATCATCCTTTTAGAGGCTTGTAGAGGACGACAGTCACGTATTTGGACTGGAATCGGTGGGTCAGGCCAAGGGCAACCACAGACTGGGCTGATCGTTCTTTCTCCATGAAGAGGTGGTTCAGCACTACATGCTGTGGCCTTGAAGCACTAGCGTCTTTGTTGCTTTCTGAGCTAAGAACACTCGATGACAGTTGAGGTGGAACCATCAACGGATCCTTTGCAAAGTCTTCGTCTCCTGGAAAATCCTGACCGTAACTTGACTCAGGTGATAGGGGAGCCTCAAATTCTGCCACACTATCAAGGTTTTCAGGAACATAGTCCTGTAGATTCCACAAACACTTTATTGGTCAGTAAATCTTAATAAAAACTCCGCTGTGTTCGAACTCTAACTTGCAAATTTGGTATAAACCGATATTCATCTGCACAATCAATGTAACTTGTTTTCTAGGACATCATGAGATCAAATCTATGATGTAGACTTGTTCTCAGCTTCACACTCCAAAAATGCTATAGATGAAAACATATGCTACATTTGTTGAAGGAAACGGTTTGGCTATTTAGTTGAGGAAAATAATTTTCTGACTTTTAGGCATCCTGCAACCTAGATGGGGTGAAATATGCCAAAGAAGGGGTTGAGTTCTATACTATTTATAGAAAGAGCGACTAAAAGGTTGAGTGCTGTGATATACTTTTCAGATGTTAGACTATTTTTGTTAAAAACAATGAAGGTTGGGTCTCTCTCAGCATTTTAGCCATTCAAAAACATACATCAATAGATAAAAATGAAAACAACTATATCCCTAACCAATGTAAACATCAGCTGTCTAATAGATTGATCATAAACCAATCATCAATGCTCTCTATTGTAAAGAAAGTGAAACTGTGTGTTATGGTGTTCAGAGGTAGAGATCTTCTGGGCATTGAGAGGAAAATTTGCTTGCAAGAGTAAATCTGCAAGAAGGGGCAGGATGGGATGCTGGTAATGGAAGTAATGGTAAAGAGGAATTTGAGGAAGGCAATGCCTTGGCTTGAATAGGCATGGGAACTGTTAAAGGATGGAACAAGGTTCGTCTTGTTTTTCTTTTCTTTTATTTCTACTCTATATTTTATTTGCATAACTCTAAATATGGAGTATCTTTTATATAAGACATGACTACTTCACTCTCCTGCTATCAATTACTACAGGTTTCAATGACATTTTTTTTTTAATTTCTGATTTGAATTTTACTCATGTCTCATAGTCAGATATTCTCAAATTCACAAATTTTAAAAACCAAGTACTCTGTATAATATTTATTTTTGTACTACTAAAAGTATATCCATTCATGCAAAAACAAAAATCACAAATCATAATAACTCACAAAGAACATAAAGACTTTGGTAAAGGATATCCACAAACTGTGACTCAGAAAAATGCAAAGTCATTACTTATCCTATTCCTTACATCCTTACATATTTATAATTGCACAAATAGCTTAGGGATGTCATTGTCCTGACACATTTCAACAGCAATAAAGTAAGACAGCTAAGATTTAAAGTCATTTCCAGCATAATGTAAGCAAATTTCATTGAAGTAATGAATAATAATGCAGATTGTGAGATGGAGACAAACATTGAGGGGGTTTAAAAATTTGGAAAGTAATAAGGCTAAACCTTTGGGGGTTAACTTGTAATTACTTCCTAACCTACAAAACAAATCCTTTTTTCTGAACTAACACGTTGTACTGCATAATGCCCATTAGACAACCTAGATCGATAGATAGCGCCGGAATTCAGGTGACCATAACAATCACATGCTGATTCTGAGGAAATCTAGATCTCTTCGCTTCAGTCACCAGAAACTACAATGAGATCTCAATTTTCAATTGGTCACTAGAACATATTACTTGGTAAAATTTCAATTTTGACACAATATAGTTGGTATACCTTATCAAGTACGGAGGATACTCATATCGCTAGGCACTGTTTCTAAGAAAGACAAACAATTCTGAATTATGGCAATAACTAAATATTAGCTACAAATCTCATATTCTGACTACACATATATTCTACATACCTATTAATTCATTATACATTGTTTAAGGTTTACAAAATTTGGTTTGCCTATTATATTTTTGTTATATAGTATACTGTATCTAATTTGAGGGAAATAGTGTACTATGGCATATTATATTTAATAATTACAATTATAAAATGTGTATTCCTACAAAGCTGATACCTATAACACCCTTAATATACATTTAAAGAATTATACTACACACACTCCCTCCATCTCTTAAAAATATGAAATTTTGAAGGGGGGCATGACTTTTAATGCACAATTGGTAGAGTAAGTGAAAGATGGGAAGAAAAAGTGATTGAAGTATTGTTGATGGGGAATGGGTCCCACCTCATTAGAGAGAATTTTCCTAAATTACAAAGTTCATAAATTTTAAGGGACGGACTGGAAATGAAATAGTCACATTTTTAAGGGATGGAGGGAGTATTTCATATAGTTGATACTCCCTCTTCCCACTACCAATAATCTTAGTAGTGGACGACACATATTTTAGTGCAAAATTGGTAAGGTATGAGAAAGATAGAAAGAAAAAGTGGTTGAAGTATTGTTAGTAAAAAAACGAATCTCACATTATAGAGAGAAACTTGCCAAAATATAAGGGGACGGCCCAAAATAGAAAAACAAGACTAATGGTTGTGGACGGAGAGAGTACAAGATAAAAATCCTTTGTATATAATATACTCGGAATCGTGATGATATTTATCTATTTTTTTTTATATATATCATTTAAAGTCCAATACTCTTTTGTCAGTCGCACGTAACATCGTGCTAGTACATAAAAAGCCTTTTAAAGAGGGAAAAATGGGAAAATGCATCTGTCTTGCAGAAAGAAAGATTGTGCCCCTATTGTTCACAATCAACTTTCTCCATGTTGACCTCCATAACCTCTTAGATAATCTTTTCCTCATTTTTCTCTAATTCACCCTTCCTGCTCTTAGCTTCACTGACAACCTACCCTACAGCTGTATACTACACATCTGCTCGCATCAACTAATCTTGACAACTCCAATACCAAAATTCTAATAGCCCATATATACGTTTCTCCAATG
Source organism: Salvia hispanica (assembly GCF_023119035.1). Lineage (NCBI taxonomy): Eukaryota > Viridiplantae > Streptophyta > Magnoliopsida > Lamiales > Lamiaceae > Salvia > Salvia hispanica. The sequence goes on from NC_062969.1 coordinate 15,470,847, forward strand.
ATACTATTGGGTGACTGAGTTTAGGGTGTCTCAGTAGAGGAGGCAACACAGTGAAGAGAAAGGGTATATGGTCATGGAGCTGACAAAAATGTTGTAGATAGAGGAAGAGTAGGTGATGCAGGAGGGATTCCATGGCGTTATAGGTAACTTTATTAATTGAGTTGACTGTTTTCATCCACTAATACATAAATCTACTAATACATACCTATGTTAAAAATACATATTGCATGTTAATTATGTCTTGTCTTTGAATAGAAGTTGCTATTGAAAAGGCCCAGAAAGGGGAAAAAACTCCAAACCATCAAGAGTCAAACACCAGGTCTTTGATTGAGATATATGCATTGGGTTAAGCATTTACTTACATTGACATCAAGAAGATTACAAACATGGCCGCTCTGATCTGTTTCAGTTGGAAGATCGGGGATATATCTCACTTCACCATCCACGATAAATCTGTAACGAAATATGCCTGATGGCAGCACCAAAAGAATAGAATAATCCTTGCCTGTTCTTTGGAGCATTTTCCTGCAGGTAGAATTAATACAGTGTCAAAAAAAAAAAAAAGAAAAAGAAAAGAAAAGCAAACAGCTTAAGAGAATGAGTGCATATATTAAGTAAATATTGCAGGAGTGAGGAGATTCACCTTGTCCTCCAGTTGTCCCATGAACCCTCCACGACCACGCTATTTCCACCATAACTCCAAGTTATTATAGTTGGTATGCCTTGTTCAAGGGGGTGATCGACAGCTCTTTGAGCTTCATTCTGCCTCAGTGGATTGAGTGACTGACCATCATTTCTTTGCAAAGGAATTACAGGGGCCTGCCTAGGTATAGAAAAAATCAGGTACATAACACACTATAAAATCATTAAAGATGTCTTCCTGAACAAAAAGAAACAGCAGAATTTACATTTAGGTAGTGATATAGTGTTGAACGCACTTGAGGAAACCACTGATTAATAAATTTGGTAAAATAATGCCAATATAGACAAACACCAGACAAGGGAAAACGCGTAAATAAGTCTACTGTGCTAGATCCAATAGTAGAATAAAAAATAATAATTTTTACATGCATCAAAATGAAGAATAAGGAGACTGACAGACAATATATTTTATAAGACAGACAACAACAGAGGACCAAGACGAGTGCAAACAGGACTTAGAACTTGAATTCTTGAATTACTCAAGGATTAGCACAATTTTGATTTTTTTTTTTAATTCCTTCCTGATAACATTGTATCAAAGTTAATAATAAATTGTTAGAAACTAACCTAGCTTGTGCTATGCGTCAAATTCACCTTCTTCTAACCACTAAAGTCTACACAAGCTTAGGGTACTATGATCCTATCCCATATTGTCAATTAGATTCATGTCTACTTCCTCAAGTAAATTCTTTTAATCATGTTCCACCTTTGGAGATCTAAATGGAATAGTTTAAAACAAATGTACCAACAAGGTACAAAGCCCTGTCAAAACCTGAATAATGGATCTAAAATTAAGAGATACTACAAAATTCTGGATACCAATAAATGGTTCTGGCTTGCTATTACTAGGTATTCCTTCTTAAGTTCACAATTTTGTTCCTCATATGCAGAGCTCCTATACTCGTTCCAAATTCCAATTGAAGATCATGACCAAAATTTGCCCCGTGTCCCTATTTTCCTAGCATGGATATTGAGCATTAAAATAAATTCCCTGAGCACGGACTTAAGAATAATTTTCCTCTTCTAATGCTTTATGACCCCCAGACTTAACTACCTTTATTTCCTCTCTAGTTCAACCAGAATAAAACTGAAGACTCATGTAGATATTAACACTTGAAACATCTAATAACTGATATACATAAGTGAAATAGATAATAGATAATATAAATAACAAAGGAAAATATGAACTTATACATATGAATACTGATTACTGTGCATTCATATACAAATTAAATTTATGCATTAATTAGTCATAAATCATAATTACATTACACAATGTTATGGAGTATTATGTAATTTACATTTTTGTAGCATGCATTCATATATCTGTGCATATAAAATATTTAAACATTCTCTGCGCATACAAAACAAAATATAAATTCATAAACACTTTACTTTGCACAATAATTCAGTTTAAGTACTAGTCTTCTACCGATCAAACATAAATATTTTATTGGAGAATAGGACTATCCTGAAACTAAATATTTTTTGATTTATTATTCTCGAAGAGCCGCAAATCAAACATCTTACTATCTCAAATCCAGCACTAATCAATAACGTGAGCTATTAACTGGGAATCGGGATATAGAAGATATTATAACAGATGTCACAGATGGTTGGATACAAGGAATCACATCCTTTCTTTCACTATACACTTCCACCTTTTCCTTGTGTACTAGACTGCCACATGATAACTTTGAAAAAAAGCCTAATGGTATTTAGGAAAGTGAAATATTTGTAGGACTATCTGTGGCTCAAGTTCAACACAAACCTAATGGTACCAAATGCCACAGGTCAGGGATTATTAATAAGAATGCTTATGAAAGGACTTTAAAATTTTTCCAGTGGACTTGAAGAATAATAATATGATGTCACGTCAGATAAGACAATGCATAAGTTCAACAGAAACTAATCATATGCATTTATTTGGGACCACTCATTCCAAGGCTGTATATTTGTTCAGCACATGCCAACAACCGACTCCAATGAACCACAAGAATTTAAAAGGACAAGAGGTGCTAGATTTACTCCAAGACCACAACCATGTGGGATGACAATAAAACACATCCCATGCCTAGCTTTATTTCCTATTCCCACATTATTTAGATAAGTAAAACAACATCAAATTAGAAAACAGAGATCACCATATCGCCTATATACGTCCACATTGCAGGAATCCAGAGAAATGCATGCTCTCCCAGCGAAACAAGGTGTCACTAAGAGAATTAGGGATTGCACACATGCACTTTTACCCTAGCAACCTACACTCTTACCCATGGAAACAATTGAAAAGAAAATCAAAACAAATGTTAAGAGGCTGGTCATGAGATCTCTATAGGAAACTATCTTAGCATCCACTCAATGATTGGCTTGTCTAGCTACATATGTTCAGAAAGAGCTTCGGCATTTGGATCATATCCGACCCTCGGTTCTCGAACAGGATAATATAGTTCACATCAATTTCAACATCCGACAGTGACAATAATCGATAAGAATTGGCTTTGATCTAAACTTGAATTACTATATGCTATTGATATTAGTATTTCACTTGCCACAATAAGTAAATGCAGAGTTGACCTGGCTCTAATGATTTCCAAGAGCACAATAGCGACACGATAGCAATTTGCAAAACCAGATCTCCGCAAGTAACAAATTAATAGGCATAGGTTACTAACATCCGTGCAACATTCTTCAGCATTAGCCAAATAACGCTTACTAAAGCTGTACAAAATTATACCGATAAATCCAGGTGCAGTTGGATAAATAGCTGAGATCGACACAGAGGCACGAATAAATAGCATCTAGAAAGGGAATGTGAGACCTAACCTGCGACGAAAACAAGAGAGGAGCGCGAGAGTGATGGGGATCACGCGGCGGAGAGCTCACCATTAGATCAGAGGAAGCCACGCGGATTGTCGGCGCGTGGTTCGAGCCTTCGGAGACTTCGTCGCCGCCGCCATTCTCACAGCCTTCTTCTTTTCCATTGGCATTTCCCATGCGAGTAACGCAAGTGCATGTAGGTGAATGCGTATTCTGCAGGCGTGGAGAGAAGATATTAACAGAGAGGGAGAGAGAGCACGGGCGGTGGAGAGATGAGGGTTTTAGAGGGATCAAAAGGGCGGTGTTGGGGCGGAGGAGAAGGAGGTGGGGGGATAAAACTGGAATTATAAGCAATGTCAACTCAGCAGGAAATTGAGAGGATAGATCTGAGTACGTGGATTCATCCTGGTCGTCAACTTTGGATAAGAACTATTGTCGCAGTGAAATCCTCGTCGTTCAATTTCTGATCGACGAGTTCGATTGACTCACTTGCGTCTCAAATCATCAATTTCCTTGTTTAATCATTATCATTATTTTTACTAAATCGAATGACACCCAAAAATAGAAAATATACACTCCATTCGTCCATCTTTAAAAAGACATTTTCTAAATCCAAGATTCAAGAAAATTGTCTGCTCCTATTGAATAAGTTAATTATATATTAATAAAGCTATATTAATAATTTGATATACTAATTATATATTAAAATAATAAATATAGTAAGTGTACAAGTTAAAAAAATTTATTAGCTTTTAACTTTATTTTTTATTTTTATATTTGAATTTCCTTTCTATTTTTATTTTAAATTTGAATAAAAGTATGCACTAATTACATTTATGGTTCTAAAAAAAATAAAAAAAATTATACACAAATCATAAATATATGACCACAATATTATACACTTTCCATGTACTATATATGCATCCATATACTTTAATTAAATGCATAAATAAACCTATTTTTTTTCAAATAAACTAATTTTTGGTTATACGAAATTTGATCACATAGATTTGTTGCTAAGTTAAATGGAGAAAGTGAATCAATTAAAAATCAATAAAATAAATAGATAAAAATAAAAAATATAAGAAGGAATAAAATAAAATAAAATAAGTGAAGAATATAAAATAAAGAAATAACTCAACTATCGGATACTTACAATGAGAAGGACGAGTACTATATTTGTCTCGCACTCACGCTAAAGTAAAGCGTAACATTCCTATTTCAACATGTATTTTTCCATGTAATTTTTTTTCGAGTAAAATTGAGAAAAATTAAATAGAGATATTGATGTTTTCATTTTAGAAAACATATTACTTAAATAGAACAATCTATAAAAGAAAAATGTAACTACTTTAAAGAAAAAGTAATAAATTCTATTTCATCCGTTCCAATCTAAGTGAGATATTTCATTATTGCATGTATTTTGAAAAAATAATACTCCCTTTGTCCAACATTTGGAATCACATTTTGACATAAAAGTCCATCCCAGTTTTAGAGTCACATTTAGAATTTTCTATATTTGGTCATACAATTTTACCCCATTGTTCATCAAAATTATATCAAAATGCTAGTACTATCTACACATTAAAATAAACCAAATCAAAAATAAAAAAACCAAAAAGTCAAAAAGGGATCCACCTTCAACCAACTCACTTCATTTATTACACACTCCATCATCTCACTTCATTTATTACATACTCCACCATCTCATTTTATTAATTACACACTCCACCAATTTCTTAAAACCCGTGCCATAACTAAATGACACTCTAAATACGGGACGGAGGGAGTAAATAGTTAAATTGAAGAGAAAGTAAAGTACTAAGAGAAAGAATATTGTAGAAGAAAGTCTCATTTACATTATTATTTTTCTTAGTTTACTTTTTCATCACTTTAATTATTCATTATTATTTTTTTAAAATATGTACGAAAATGAAACGTCTCGCTTAGACTGAGACTAAAGATAGAAAAAATAATTTGATTAATTTTGTGAACGTATTAAATAAAAGAACTCGGACGATGGAATTATATACGTTTTGGATATTTAAATTCATTTTAAAATGGATAAGGTAACTTGCATATTAGCTTTTATTGATTTTTTTTATTTGATACTCTATGTAACTATTTTCTTTTTAATTCATTTTTTAAAATTAAAAACTTTTTATTTGTGGAAAATAATTTAAAAAACAGACATATTCTCGACTAATAATATTTTAATTATTTTTTAAAATTTTTTCTTATTTTTCCTTTAAAAGCTTATATTTTTAAGTGACACAGTAGAATAGAAGATAGTTACCCACATGCTCATATGACATATCGTATCCAAATTAATAAATACTCCCCCAAGAGCATCAATATAGTGATTTTACTCCAACTATTTACTAGGGCATGATTGGTAGCCCATAAAAACTCATAAAAGCCCATAAAATGTTGCATTATCCCTTCTTCTTCACCGTTTGGTAGAGCTCATTTTTTCGGAGAACTCGACACAAATTCCCCGGATCTCGGTGAAATAGAGAATAGAAACGACGATTCAAGCATTTCACTATCAGAGAAAATTGGTGGTATAACTTTTTCTCCGATTCTCCAACTTCCTGATTTGGAGCTTTATGCCTAAATTGCCATCCCGGTTTTCCACTTCTACAAGCACACGCCCATCACCAGAAGGCACTCATTCGCGGCAGAAAATTCAGGCTTCCGACCACCACAGATATGCAGGAGGGTACTCATTAGCAGTAGATGTGGTTGAATCTGAAAGATCAGATGTGGTTGATAATGTTGATGCTAGCCTCACAACTGAGGGGGATGTTGTTGTTGATACCATCAAGGTTGATGTGAATGTGGTAGATCCTAGAGTCGCTGTTGTTTGAGGTAAGAAAGAGAACTGAGACGGGGAGGAGGTTCCACTTGAATCAGTCGGTAGTGCTACTGGAAATGGTGATGGTGTCGAGAAAGATGTCGTTACCAAAGTAGGGGCATCATTAATGTCATTGTCATATGTATCCTAATGTTGGGATCTATCACAAAACTTCTAGGGATTATGTGTTTTCTTATCTTCTACCAAACAACATAATATTGGGAAAATGTTATCCATTCATGTGAAAACCTTCTTATGTGCAAACTCATGAAAAGGGTTTCAACGAACCAATCACACCCTAACATTTTATTAAAGTACTCTCTTTTACAAGGGAGTATATCAATGATGTTTTTGCTATGATTGGGATAATAGTTCCTAATATTGAAAAGTACTGATTGTACATCCCTTTTATAAGAGCATTTTTAACAATTTATACTAAATTCAATTTTAGTGTAAATGTTATTATCATACAGTAGTGATTTTACTTCAACCATTTACACTATTCTAAAATTAGAAAGTTCATACTTTTTCATGGACAGACTAATAAGGAAATATGTTTATATACTTTTCAGAGATGGAGGGAGTATTATTTGTGCTGCCCAGCGGGTCAACCCCAAGCCCACTGGGTTTACCTGCTTAACCAGTCAGCCTGAACGGATTAGCCCTATTTCTAATTGCTTTATAATTTTTCAGTCATACTCTTATTTAAGTGAGCTAATCAGATCAAGCTCATCATGTTCGGATTAAACTGACATCCCTACAAATACGTACAATAAATAATTGTTAGAAGTTACACAATACAAAGAACAATAAATGCTCCGAATATTTCATTTGTGTCGTAATCGTGTAAAGACTTAACCGATGTTGTTAAGATATCAATGTTTTGTAGTTCCACACCATCACCAAACCGCTAAAATACTTGCCGTCAAAATCTAACCCCCTCTCGCCTTCGTTCGATTTTGAAGTGATTACGTTTATTTATTTGATTAAATGATAAATTGATGTCAAGTATACATATTAAGACAGGGATGCGATCAAATGCAAACCATATATTTGATACAAACTCCAAACTTTAATCCTAGCCACTAATTATTAAAGATCTGTGGTTAATATTGTGTTCAATTTCAATGTCAACAAAAGTATGTAATTTGTCAACATGGGTCAATTTTGTAACTTAATCTTCTAGCGGTTTTTGTGCTCCTAATTTCTCTCCCATCTTTCAAAACTGAAAATAATCACATATTCTTTAGGATCTTAACACGATGCGGAAAATTTATTCTGAAGACTGAAATTCTTTTTCGCCTGCGTACTCTTGGAGGTTTTTTATTATTCGGCCGAATCTTACATTGATTTCTTTGCCGGTGTTACATCGTTTTTTTTATTATATGGAGGGTTCTAACGCTGATAAAGGTAATTTCATGGAGATTCTCATCTCTCAATGCCGCAAAAGTTTTTTTATTTTTCATTTCCAGATTCGTGTTTTCAGTATGTCTCAGATTGTCACATTCGTGATTCATAATTTCCATACGTTGAAGACTGACACATTCTTGATTCGTTAATTCCATATGTTAAAGATTGCTCATTTTCCGGATTTGTGATTTTTAGTATGTTGAGTCGATTGCGGATACAATTTGTGATTCAGATTGTGTTTTTTTTTTTTTTTTTTTTTTTTCCGTTGAACATGTGTTGAAATTATTAAATTTTTTGTTGAGACGTCGTAGCACATGGCTGATCCTATGTTGACATTTGTAAGCTACTGTTTGATTTTACATTGCAATCCTATTGAAATGCTATTGATTTTTTGTTGATTCAACACAAGATGAGACTCAACAATGTTTTCAACTATTTGATAAGCCGCACACTTCTATTTACTTTTTGTTGATTCTATATTGATATTATATATTATGTTGACATTTTTGTTAATTCTATTCTATTGACATTTTTGTTGATTCTGTATTGATATTCTATATTGATTCTATATTGATATACATACATAGCTGTTGTTCTATTGATATTCTATTTTAATTATCTGTTGACATTTGAATGCTTTGTGTATCAATCTCAATTATTTCAGAATGTAGATCCGACTTGAAGCCTTATGTTGGCAAGCTTTTTGAATCAGTAGAAGATGACGTTTCTTTTTATGAAGAATATGCTAACCTATGTCGGTTTGATACCCGAAGATTTGGTCACAAATTATCAAATAGGGTCAAAACTTGGCAGACTCTAGTTTGTAGCAGGCAAGGTAAACTGTTGTGTGATGAGGAAAATGAAAGCACGATGCCCGAGGGTAGTGCCAACAAGCGTAGACGGCGTTCTAGCAGATGTCTCTGCAATGCGAGACTTACCTTGAAGTACGTAATCATTGCTGGCAGCACAAGATATGTTATTAGCAACTTCATAGAAAACCACAATCACGAGATGGTTGACAAGAAGCACGTCCGATACATGAAATCCAACCGTAAGCTTGGGGGATATCCATTATAGATTCAGCAGATCATGTATGCTGATTTTGTAACCAGTATTAAAACAATTGTCAACCTAGACGCAATACGATTTCAACAAACACTTCAAGAATATAAGGAATTCAACGTAATATCAACATAAAATCAATACGATTTCAACAAACACTTCAAGAATAGAAGGAATTCAACGCAATTTCATCTTAAGAACTGCCTAACAACAGAACAGAATAATTAACAAATTGTTTTAGCAAAAAAATCAGCAAAGGTTTCAACACCAACAAAGAATTACTAAAAATTCAACATCAAAACAAAATCAACACAGTTTCAACATATATAGAATTCCTGCGTTTTTTTCAAAAAAATCATCCCAAAATCGAAATTCGCTAGGTTTTTAAGCCGGAAAAACAACCACCTAGCCGATAAAAAAATAGAGAACTTGTGTAAACTAGGGTTTTTGCTGGAAAACTCACTCCTCGAGGATTCAGCAGGTTTCCGCTCAATTTTTTGCTGTCCAGAACTCATTGAAAATTGCTCCTTCGTGTCACCACTGCTGCTTGGAATTACTATTGTGCCGCCACAGATTATTGCCGATAAGGTTGAGAGAATCCAAAAAGGCCAAAAGTTTGAATGAGGGGAAATTGAAACGGTTAATTAAATGTGAATAGTGGAAGGAGAGAGGACGAGGGATCCGGGTTTACACGATCTTTCTCTTATTAAATCATCAATCATATTATCAAATTGTCTAAAATAGCTTCTGTTGCCAAATTCATAAAGGTTATTGACATTTTATTCTAGAAAAATCTTAAGCGTTGATTTGTTAAATTCAATGACTAAAATTAGAGTTTGGAGTTTGTATTAGATATATGATTTTCATTATATCATTACCCATACCCATGCCCATGTATAAACGTATTAACTAAGGAAAAAGGCGAACTTATGTAGTAGTTTTATGTTGAGCTAATATATCTGAGTATTCCATCCATCCGACTAACAAAGTGGGATCAACTAATCTCGTTATTATATTGGGATTCAAGTTTTGAGATTGTCACTTAATAGTAGTTTGCGGCTACAAATTACTTAATCGTCCCAATTAACTTTATGTAATGATTATATATGTCTTCTCTTATTTATTCGATTTTGAAATATATTGAACTTAGTTATGTACCTAGACATATATGCAGACTAGAGTGAACTCAAGGATACCAAAAATTTTACTCGTTGAAAGTTAAGTAAAGGTGCACACGTTGAAATTTTACTCAAGGATACCAAAAAATTGATATATTCCGCACACCCACAAATATAATGGGGAGTAAAGGCGCCTACACTTATTTGTTAAAAATCCATTTTCCCTCGATTAGATTATATAATGATGGAATTATATGTTTTTTTTTAAATTTTAATTTAGATTTAATGTTAAACTACAAAAGCTGAATATGTATCGTGAAAATCTAACTATTCAAAGCAGATAATGATGACATAGGATTATACCAAATCTCATCTTTTAAAATGTAAAAGGGCAGCACATTTGTCCATTCGGAAAAGGAGAAAGAAATGTTTACATTTTTTCTTTTCTGTTTATCAATACACTTCAAAAGAACTGTCTACTTTAAAGGGGAAGGAAGATCATCAATTAATTTGTATAGAAAAATTACAACGAGGAGAAACAATTAATGAGTAACAATATGAAATGTACAGTAATTATTAGGTTAACCGAATGCTTTGTATCTTCGCATCTCACTAAAACATAAATATGGTCCCATAAATTTTGAGCTTGTAACGCTAGATTGGTAAAAAATCCAACCTGTTAATTACTATGATCCTATCACTACAAAAATTTATGTATCTTTTAAAGATAAAAAAAATGGAGACACAATTGCTAGTGTTTGAAAATATTTAAAAATAACTAATAGTACTATAATTTAGGACATAAAAAAAAGCATTCATAAGTTGAGGATAAATTATCTTAATATTTTGCTTATTTTAGTTGACACACCAATAATAAGGACATTTTATAAATCATTAATGTTATAATTAGATACACAAATTAGTGTACTTGGTAACCTTAAAAAGTGTATTTTTTCTTTCTTTTTGTTGTATACAATGTTTCATTTAATATGACAATTGTATATATACAAGTATACAATATATATATCTATTTCACTCAAATATTTTATCAATTTCTTTAAAAAACAATGTTCCATTTTTAAGAATTATACGAGGCATATATAGTAGTCATTTGTGATAAACTTTATGTATGAGCATTATCTGTAGCATCATTCTGGTTTACACCTAATTACTAATTAGCATTATTTGTTTTCTTTTTATATACTATATTTTTATTTTAATATGCCAAAATTATACTAATGTAATTATTTTTATGTATTGCACAAAAACAATAGCTCAATTTGTATGTTTCTTTATACTTTCAAATATATCAATAAAGGAATAAATTGACCTTTGGTTTTATTTAATTTTTAAATTAATTAATGATGTTAATAAAAATGTTTAAGGTATTAAATAGTAGTGTACTAGTACAAACTAATATATAAAATAAAACAAATATAACTAATGTGGACTAATTAACGAGAGCAATATTCGGTTCACATAAATTATGTAGTACTAGTATTTTCTCTCTAGAAAGAGGAATCAATTAGCATCCAAATTCCTTAGGTAGTACTAGTACTCCTAGTATGTATTAGTAGTACTATCTAGTAGTACTACATATTACCCTCCATCCATGAATAAGAGTCCCATTTAATTTTGATACGAGTTTGAAAAAATGTTAAGAAAAGTGAGTAGAAGAAAGTTAGTGGAATATGAGTCTCACTTGTATATATTAGTTTGAAATAATACTGTGAGGGGAATGAATTGGTAGATTGTGGAGTCTCTTTACCATTTATAGTGATAATGAACCGGGACTTCTATTCACAGACAGACAAAAATAAAAAAATGAGACTCCTATTTGCGGAAAGAGGGAAGAAGTATTAGTTTAATCATCAAAATGCGTTTTATAAATAAAATTAATATCAACTACTATTACTATTCATCCAACTACTTTCAAAAAGTGAAATTTAATTAGTTATTATTGACTCAATCATCAAACAAATTTTGGAAAGTGTATATGATAATATGAGATTATAATATCGTACTAGAGTATAAGCTTACCAAGTACTCTCTCACATAGTTATTTGTTAATTGATACAATTTTTTTTGGCATGAAGATTAAAAATAATGTGTTAAGTCCAAGATGAATAAAGTAAGAGAGAATAAAATAAGCTAGAGAAATGATTATTTTTGCCAAAAATATAATAACTTAATTAACATAGAATTTTCCAAAATAGTAATATAACTCAATTAACATGGCTGTTAATCATATCAAGGTGATTTTATTGAATGCTATATTGGATTTTATATATTCAGGAAAGTCCATATTAACGTAATATGTACAGGATTATTAATTAGATTCCTTAACAAAATTAAAACCTTGCCACTAATTTTTTTTTAGAATAATCGTTTTTCTCTTAAAGTTTGAATGTTCTCATTGTTGCAGCTTACAAGATGGGTATTGTATTTAGGTTATATATATAATTTCATTATACATATATATGTCCTCAAATAAGAACATATGAAGATCATTTCGAATTGATCTCTCACCTGCACCGCATTAGGGCATAAAATGCTTCGTTGATCATTGAGTTCATTTTATTTTTGAAAGAATGTTAATTCAGCTCAGCCAATAGTATAAAACATTTAATCCCAAATAAAATCATATGAACATATATATGCATTATTTATATTTGTTAGATCGTTATATTTTTTGGCAATGATGAAAAACGCGGTTGCTACTAAATATACTGAAAGTCAGAAAGAGGGAAGAAACAATTAAACTGTAAAAGCATATAAAATAAGCCAAAAATCATTAAATAAGACAGCAAGAACCAATAAACCCTAATAATATCTCATCTTTTCCCCATCAAATTGAGATGAACCTCAATTTGACCAGCCAAAGATTTGAACAACTTCTCTGAATTACACTATAGAAGTAAAATTAAAAATCAGTCCCATTTCCTTAATTTGGATGCTGCCTTGAAATATTTTTTTTTAAACAAATCCCACTAGAAATCCCATTTTGGAAGCTCATTGAGGTCAAAATCAAAGACTGGTTTTTTAGGCTGGTTACCTTTCCACACCTCATCTCTGGCCTGGCCAGAAATCCCAGCAAACCCTTCAGATTGTTCTATATTGCAGGATGGTCCAAATTCATCGCCATGGTTGGACTTGACACATATCTCACAAGAAAAGGAATTTTGTGATTCGGCGATTGGGATTTTGTGATGAAAATCACCCCTCTTGCCATTGACCGACAAGGGATCCTCACTCATGACCGATTTACCCTTGGCAACAGATATGAGGTCACGAGGAGGAGAGATTCCCTTGTGGTCAAGTGGCTGAGGAGAGCCCTCTGGGGGTGGAGGGGGCCTCATTCCCCTCCAGCCACGGTCGGGATGCTTCCTCATGTGGCCGTGCAACGACTTGTGGGTGGGGAAGGGTTTGTGGCAAACCGGGCAAGGAATGAGGGTTTTCTCACCGGTTTTCTCACCTTGGAGCTCCATGGATTCGTGATTCCTCTTGTTTTTCTTCTCCGTGTGGATCCTCGTGTGCCCTCCTAGAGCCTTCGGGCTGCTGAAAGACCGGGCGCAGGTGGAGCACTCGAACCGAATCACAGCCGGGATCTTGAGCTTGACTATCAACATGTTTCAACAAATTAAATCACCTGAAAAGGAATTTAAGTAAAAAAAAATTGAATTAGTTATAATAAAATGTGATTTGCTTAGAAGTAAACAAAGGAGAAGTTGCTATACTAACAGAGAATTTGATGCTGAATCGAATGTGAGAGTGAAGAAGTGATGGAATGAAATGAATGAGGTGCTTAATAAGCAATAAGCCTAAGAGCAATGATGACACCCAACTAACTAAGAGATGAGGATACATTAATGCACCAAATTCATTTTATTTTTAATTATAAGAAACAATGTTATTAGAATTAAGATAAGCTAATTAAGCGTGTTTATTGTTTTGAAATTGGCTTAAATAAAATTGCAATTGACGACGGTTTCATTGGTTTAAATGCATGCATGGATTTTAGTGAGAGAGATTTGAGTGTTTTGAAGAAGAGCCAAAATATATGTCAAATGAAAAGATAGTCTGCTCAAACTTGTTGTTTCCTGTTCCCAATAAACAGTTTGCTTCTTCTACTTCAGAATTTCTCCAGAATCAACAGATAATTTTTGTTCCTTTTTCCCTTTGATTGAAAGAATTGATACCTTTTTTTGGTTGAGCTAATAATAGTTACTCGGGAAAAAAATCTCTCAATTCGCCAATTGGGTATCGAAATCCGGCTGTTTTAATAGGAAAATAATTGGAACCAAACCAAAAATATAGTACTCCATTACTATTGTCTAAGTTAATAGTAACTTATTTTAACATATTATCGCATGTTTCTATTTACAATTTGCATAAATCAAAGCTGGATTTGTCGTTTTTATTCATTTATTAGAAGTTAAAAAACAATAAATTAAACTTTGTTTTTTAATAAAAAATGTAATTAAAAGCTTACATGTACACCAATTTTTAATAAATTTAAATAAAATAAATATATAAAACAAAGTAAATAGTAACTAAATTGTCGGGGCTATAATCCCCTCATCGAATTGTCTTTAGAATGTTCAAGATAACATACATATAGTATTTGGAATTTTACTTGAAAAGTATAAACTACTTTTTTATTAGTCAATTCTTGAAAAATATTATGAACTTTTCAATTTTGGAATAGTTAAACAACATACAACACCATTTATTTCTCTCCCTTACTTTAATAATTATACTATACATTAAAATTTCAGTTCAAATTAAACAAATTAACCTTACATCAAATCCTCACATTCAATCAAATAAAATAATAGAGAAATAAATGATACCGACAATTGAAACAATCCAACATAAGCAAAAAATATTTGAAACTGAAAGGAGAATTCTGGAGCAATAATTTTTAGATAATACATGATCCATTCCTTAAGCATATTTGTGTACATATTTGTGTTTAATAATTGTGTGCTTTAACAATATGATTGTTTTTAAATCTTATAGCAAATTTGGTGATGATTATACCCTTATTGCAGTAAAAGTAGCTTCCATCAACTTAAAACTACAAAAGAATTTAGACCATAAGATCTATAATAGTAATATTATCAAGTACACATCTCTAGTGGATTGGATGATTAATTTTATGATAAATAAATAGTGTCAAGTGGCATCTGTTCAGTGTGTTTGAATGCTTGATTAATAGGAGTCTGTACTTATTTTTATACTCTCTCCGTCCCTTTATAGTAGAGACATTTATTTTCGGCACGTGATTTAAGAAAAAAATTGTTTTAAATAAGTTAAGTAAAATGAGAATAAAAGTAGAATGGAAAAATGTAAAGAGATGAAGAGAGAGTAAAGTACCTTTTGCCTGAAAAAGAAAATGACTCAGCTACAGTAGGACACCCAAAAAAGAATACGACTCAGCTATAGAGGGACGGATGTAGTATATCTTTCCAAGTATTTGGTTTCTTGGAATATTTAGAAGATTATTTAAATGATAAAAGATATCAAGAAACTCCTTCTCGAATGCTAGATATAAAAATATGTACACCGAGCAACAAGCCACTCGACACCGTGATTGGTTTGCAGTAGAAGATTTGTGAAAGTAATAAATTCGCATGATTGAATCTATTTGGGTGGTTATTGGATTAACCATAATCCGCGCTTGAATTTACAGATTGCATGAATTCTACGTTTTAGAATTAATTACCGTTAGTTAACGAGACAAAGAATAAAAGGTGACTTGTGACTTCTCCACATGACAGATTCTTCATACTCTAACGTAGTTCTTCTAATTTGTTCCAGATATCAAAGTTTAACTATTGTGTGGAAAAAACTTATAAAACTAGATCTAGAAAAGAGACATAATTCTCTTTACGATAGAGATGGAAATTTCATAATCCCCAGAGTGTATTTTCGAAAATTGCATCTTGGAGGCTAAGGTTTAATTCTCAAATCTTTTGTCTCATGTCAAATCTCCTTTATATAGAATTGTGATGGATTTCCACATGAATACATAGAGGTTGGATTGGGTCTGACCTGTGCTGGACTCTTAACTTATTAAATTGAGCTCACATTTAATTCAAGATCACAAAATATTACTCCAGTATTTTGGATCACTATTAAAAATAATATTGGAAGTCCTTCCAATCCCATATTGATATGATGAGTAATTTGGGCATCCTCTTTTAGTTAAATTATTTCTCATGTTTGAAGTCAGTTACCGACTATGATTATATAACGTCAATACCAAGAGTGGTTTAGTTCAAACATTATTTAATGAAATAAATTCCCACAGATATGAACACCTTTAGTGCATATTATCAACCCAAACTTGTCTAGGGCACAATTTAGTAGTACAAGACATTAACTACTACCACCCATGATATTAAGTTTATCGGATTGCAAAACAATCACACCGATCGATAAGTCAAAATAGTGCGTAATTAATATTGTAAAACCACCCATGATATTAAGTTTATCGGATTGCAAAAAAATCACACCGATCGATAAGTCAAAATAGTGCGTATTTAATACTGTAAACTCAATATTAAACAACTATCATTGAGATCTCTTCTTTTAGTAAGTAACAATAAAGAATTTGTTGCCCTATTAGATTCGTCAAGTGCTATATTACACCAATATTGTTAATCTCGCAAGGCAAAGAAATTTTCAGACTAACAAATGGAACCTTTCACGATTGACAATCAAAGTTTTTACTTCTGCAAGCATGGACGCAGCCAGGAATTCATATTTTGCAATTTATAAGTATTTTCGAAGGAGCAATTAATGAGTAAATTGAAATAATTTTGCTGTATAACAAATTTTATGTATGTATATGAGAAATTTGAGTGAGGGCATTTGCCCCTTCTGTCAATAGACACACAGAACTGAAATCAGACTAAATAAAGTTTACATATTTTACATGGGTGAGACCAATCGATTGTTATTACACAGGAATGCAAAGAAACATGCATGTAGCCTAATTGAACTATCTAATTCATGTACAGATACAATTGTAATTACAGTTTGCTAACTTGTGCTAAACCTTCTATGTATATATATACCTAATCATGGAGTAGTATTAAAAAGTAGACACACAGAAAACCAACAAGTACTTGACTTAATGAATATAGAGGCACTGTACAATATGAGGCAGCATCAGCATCAGCACATCACCAGATCACAGTTCCATGGACATCAGTATCTTATCATCGTCCGAAGTTGAAGAAGAAGCCTCCTCAACCACCTGCGGGGCAGAGATATTCAAAACTAAGGTGCAAATTATAATTCTCCAACTACGCCGATTGAATGATATAACACTATTGCACCACAAATGCAAAGGCGCTTGATGAGGCGACAAAAAATTACCTAAATTACAACCATTGGAATAAATTACTTCAATAGTAGCGAAAAAACCAACGATTGTTCTTAAACATCACTTTACAGAGATGTGGACCTCTACAAAGTCTTGTTTAATACTAGTAGGCCAGTGAAGAGAAGACAAGTTTATCAATGAGAAAGGTCGAGACAGCATTATGTCTAGGGTTAGGAAAGGCGATAAAAGATTAGCAGTGGTGTTAAACTTTAAAATTCTTGTGGGCAAGGGAAGGTATAACTAAAAAGAAAGTATTCATTTCATAGCTAACAAAATAATAATTTTTAAAAAATTACTCCCTCCGTCCCAGAAAGATTGTCCCATTTTCGTTCACACCCGTTTTGCAAAAATAATAATAAATAGTTAAATTAGAGATAGAGTAAAGTAAAAGAGAGAATAATGTAGAGAATAGTCTTACCTACATTATTCTTTCTCTTATTTTACTCTCTTTCAATTTTACCTATTTATTATTATTTTTGCAAAACAAGTGCAAAAAATGAATTGGGACAATCTTTTTGGGACAGAGGGAGTACAAATTTAGTGCATTGGGAGAGTAGGAACTCACTTCAAAACCAATCTTTTTGTACAGATCCTGGGCAGAATTGTTATCTGCATTCACGTGAACAAAAAGCTGCTTCATCCCTGTTTCATAAACCAGGACAAAGTTAGACGGGCAAATGGGATATGCTGTGTAAAAGTAAACAATAGAGAACAATGATTATTCAAATTGACAATACAAAACCTGCCGTTGTGGCTACATCGGCAGCCAAGTATAACATGTTCGAAGCAATGCCCCGGCGGCGAGCAAACTTTGCCACACAAACATTAGCGATGTAAGCATATTTACAGGTTTCTAAAGCCTCTTGGCCAGCCAGAACAGCAGAAAGTTTCTTTGTTTTCTGCAGAGAAAAAATAAATCGTGTCTGAGGAATGGCCTTCTTATAAAGCAATCTTGCAAATACTGAAATATTTATCATTCATTTCCACTTTCGAAAACTAAATTACACAGATCAAAATTGCTCTGTTGAGTATAAAAAAGTGCATCAGTTTGACAGATGAAAGATTGTACCCCGAGATGTGTTTCCCCTTGCCTGAATTGCTTGATGCTTAGATCCAATGTTCCCACGATACTGTTCAGGACTGTTCTTCTGACATTTTTATCTTCTTTCTTAATCTACAAATGTCAAGAAAAAAAAGGAAAAAAATAAAGAATTTAAGAATTTCCAAGGTAACTGCAGTCAAGAAATACTCCAACTCTGATAATATTTGGAGCATGCATATACACAATTATAGATTACACTTCATTAAACATGGTTATAGTATCCATAATTCTATGAGATTTTTTGTTGCACCGACAATCTTTTGCAAACATATTCAAGTACTTCTTTTTCAATAATTATTTACACATAATGCAGAACTTTGGAATAAATATCATCAAATAGGTCATAGAATGAATGATTGCTGAGCCTAATCAAAACTAACAGAAGGTAATGATTTTATTCTTTTTCTAAATATTAAAACATAAAGAGAATGAATGAGATTCTGGGAAAAATATATCCAAAAAATTATCTAAAACTGACACAAGTGCATCACAAGATCTAATAGTGTTGTTAAAAATCTCTGCCTAATTCTACATAGGCACTTCCAAGACACTAGGGTGTCCTTTGCCGCTTCCTGGGTTTTTTCCGGTGCCATCCCTACCTAATTAAGGGAGTATATTTCCCTTTGCAACACTGTGAACTAAAAAGAAATAAACTAGCACAATTATTAAAAAAACTCATGCAATGATTCAGATGACTTACTGCAACAAAACAGAAGCAGTTCAATGACTTCCCCTCTTGTCCATGACATCTTCGCTTCAAAGCATAAAATTCCTGCCAAGTTTAGAAAATATAGTATAAATTCCTCACAAAAAAGGAAGTAGTAGAACAAGGCTCATGAAGACGTCATAAAGTTAAATTGCGATTAGAAGCTATCGAGTTTATCCAGTACAAATCACCATAAAGAGAATATTAACGGTTTATAGGGGAAGGTTGATGTCTAAGCAGACTTATTGCACGGCGTCCATTGATATTCAATAAGTTCTTATAAACAAACTCAGGAATACTACTTTACTTAGTCGGTTATCAATATAACGGCTATAGGGACAGCTAGCCATTCTGAAAAGTGAAAAGTAGACGCTGGTATGATAAACACTCAAGTGAATTCACTGGACTCACCTCCTCAGCATACTTTCTTTTGTAACTATCAACATGCCTGAAACATCACATAATTATCTACATCAGTTATTAGCACAGTGAAGCCTCCAACATAGCTTAAACTAGAGATTATTGACCTCATATAAGAAAAGGATTCCCAATGGGCTTCTGCTCGGAGCCATGCTGCTGTCTGCGATTATTAGTCAGACATGGAGACAAGAATTCTGAAGTGCTTTTAGAAAAAGAAATGAACCACATGGGACATATAATGCATTATGAATTGTATTTATATGTATTTATTAGAATGAAAAAGAGAGAGCAAAACCAACCCAATATTCTTCATCCAGTATAGCATCACGAGCAACAAAATGGCCAAATTCTCGCCTTCGGGCCCCTGTACATTCGTGGTCAGTAAGCTGTGGTCGATCAAAGGAGAGCTCATGTAGCTTTGATATCTCATTCTTAGGAAGAGCCAAATTCTGTGTGCTTTTTTCTTTATTACAGTGAACTTCGAGATTCTTCCACCGATAGTGCCGAGCAGGAAGAGGTTCCCTGAAATGTTTTTATGTACTCAGGGAAAAGAGCCAGATTAACGATGACCCAAAAGGCACAAGTAAATGTATTTACCAAACAATTTTAAACCAACTAAATTTTATATTCAAATTTTCATTTCGACTGTTTGCAATCAAAGATCAGTTAACTTCAACAGTTCAACCATGAGTAATCTAAATTGGCTTCCGAAGAAACACAACATTCATATGAGTAACGCATTCAACACGAACTTAGTTTCCACTTGCAAATGGTAGCAGCCATTTGTTTATCTTCAGCAGCAGTGAGGGGATTGCTTTTGAAGAACTGGGAAACAACAGTGCCATTATTACTAACAACCAACACACAGACAGAAAAAAGGATTCACATGTCATTTCTTGTAAAATATGCTAGGACAAACATTTCATTTATTGATGCAACTAGAAAGAAGCATTATTCCTTCACATCTCAACCCAACTAAGGGGCCAATCCTCAGATTTTCCAGGCGGCTTTACCATGAACATTTCATTGATGGACTTCAAATCATAACTATAGTTAGGATCCCGTAAGTACATGAACTTAACAATCAACAATTATTAAATTCCTCAAATGTTTAAGGTTATTCAAAGATCCCCTGCCTTTCTTCTAAATGCTACCATAACAAAACGGTTAAAACCCATCATTCTTTCACTCAGGCGTGGCTCCCGAATATTTTTTATCCAAATGATTCAAAGCAGTAGAAATATGCACTTAATTCCAATAATGATACATTATGCAAACCACCAACTAAGCCTGAGTCAGCAAATGTCCAGCAAAAGACAGGTGCTTATGTCCAAATGAAAAGCATTAAAGATTCATGAAACAATTTAAGAAAAAAAACACTAGTTTCCAATATCAGTTTTTTCACTTAACTTTTCCAAAATCAGTTTTTCACTTAACTCTTCCAATATCAGTTTCTTTTCCTTATTATCATAAAGAAGTTTTGCACTTAACAATTCTCCCAAACTAATCAAAACAAAAATATATGTATGGTTCAACAATCACATAGAAGTCTAAAACCAATCACAACAAATTCAACAAGAATGAGGAATGAGTGGATTTTCCCTCCACATAGAAAATTGAAAAAAATTACCCAGTAAATATTGCGACAACAAGCAGAGGCTGGTGTTTGATTGAGGGAAGCAATCCGAAACGGGTGGGACGGACTCTGAATTGCGGCAGGAAATTTCCGTTCAGCTCCATCATGTTGTGAGATAAAGGAAAAAAGAAGACTTTTTTTTTTCTTTTGGGTTATCTGAAACGCATCATATCCATCAAATATTCAATTGCAACAATTAGATAAATGAAATGGGAATTTGGAGGAGGATTTGAATCAGAGCAAAATTTGGAAGTAGTGTAGAGAAAGAATCCCAGAAATGGTAAGAATTGAAGGCTGGGCAGCCGGATTTGCTGTACCCAAAATGGGTCCACAGATAAAATTCAACGACTTTGCGTCAAAGCAACCAACAAAATGGCCGCCGTTTCTGTGCTAAAGTCGCATTACTATAGCCTATGCGACTCTACGCAAGTTATTATTATTATTATTATTATTATTATTATTATTATTATTATTATTATTATTATTATTATTATTATTATTATATACTCCTACTACTAGGTTTTTATTTGTAAATAGAGTTTACATAATTCATTTTTCATAAATAATCTATGCTGTTGTAGAGGAATGAAATGCTACATATCTTATGTGAGCTCATTATATGAGCTCATTATATGAGCACTACTCTCATTTGATGCACATTTAACGTTGTTCGTTTCGATTTATATATTTAGTTTGATTCTAATACATTTATAAATATTATTGAAGTTTTTAATTTCTCAAAATTCAAAAAAATCAAAGCTCGATTTGCTCGTTTTCTCTATAATTTCAAATAAATTAATAAACGACTAAATCGAGCTTTGCTTTTTATGAACTTTGTAAAATTAAAAACTTCAATAACATTTTTTCATGTATTAGAATCAAACTAAATATATAAATCGAAACGAACAACGTTAAACATGTGTCAAACGAGAGTGGTGCTCACATAAGGTATGTAGCATATCATTTCTCTGCTGTTGTATACTCCATCAAGCAAAGTTTAGAAATATGTTTAAAACTTCGACTAAACTGGAAATGCTACAAACTTGAACATGAATTATTGATGTGAATCAAATTGCATATTTATTCCCATAGCTTTACATGATTTATATGATTTGATGCTTGCAAAAGTATGTTTTATGGTAAAGGAAACAGAATGGATAGTAAACACGGGACTTAGAATGAAGCTTGGATTGAGAACAAAGTCATTCGAAAAAGTAGGGCAAAATAACCAATTTGGTAAACTGGGTACGAACACGCAGTAACTGCCGAATTCAGTTTTCAAATAGTTTGGAGGCAGTTTTGGGAGGATTGTTCAGACAGATTTTGGACGGAAAAAGAGAGAGGAAAAGAGATAAAGAGAAGAGGAAGAAGAGAAGGAAGAAATTCCGGCCAACATTCCGACGATCCGTCTCCAAATCTCAATTCCACTCAACGAGAGCATGCTTCCTATGGTTTTCATTGTGATTTTTACCATGTGTTTAGGCTAAACTCTCAATGTTGCTCCAAGTTGTGATTTAGGCTTGTTTGAATGTTTCTACACCTTTGAATTCACGTTTGACATTGTTGATGTGTTTAATGTTAGATTCTATCACTTTAGAGACCTCTATCGTTATAAATGTTTAATCTTTGTTTATCGTCTCTTTAACATAGACTTGGATTGAATAATCAATTGATGTGTTGTTGAATTTGAATTGTTCAGAGGATAATCTGACAACAGATTAGGTAAGTTTATATAGTTGATCTTTTATCCTCGCGCTTCCGTAGGAATTTAATATCTTTGAAAATTAGTCCATGGAACATGTGTTCAACTGACTGTGAACTATACGTTGCAAACATGTTTAGTGTAAGCGATTAGGTTGATAAATTAATCCCAAAATTTGTGCTTTTGATAGGTGTAGAATATGCAAGTCTATTGGTGTGTTGTTGGCACGATGGCACTATGGCCTGACACGATGACACGATGACTTATGACACAATGGCACGATGGTCTTACACGATGACACGATGGCCTTTCATATGGCACAATGGCACGATGGCCTTTCATATGGCATGTGGCCTTGCACTATGGCTCGGTGGCCTTGCACTATGGCACGGTGACTTGCACACTAGCTCGGCGGCCCTGTACATGATAGCTCGATAGCCTTGCACACGATGGCTCGATGGCCTTGCACTATGGCTCGACGGCCTTGCACGATGGCTCAACGGCCTTGCACGCGATGGCTCGATGGCCTTGTACTATGGCTCGACGGCCTTAAACGATAGCTCGACGGCCTTGCACACGATGGCTCGATAGCCACCGAGCCTTGTGCTAGTGTCCCTTGAGCCATTGTTCGAGTGTTGCTAAGTTCCTTCATATGAAACGTGAAAGATATGCGCTAAAATGAAAGGTTCAGAAGTCAAACATATATGAATATGAATGAAGATGATATGTTAATATTCAATCCACGTAAGTGATTTACTTGCTGTGACCCTGCCCTACATGGGCTCTACCATTTTGCATGATTTTTCTAATATATTTGAGTAATACATGAATAATAAAAGATGAGAGATTATGTGATACTTGGTGTATGGTACATCGGATGTTACAGTTTATACCTAATTTGTTTTTTATAAAAATTGAATCTTGACTATTAATATTAACGTAAAATTTCCACCAACTTATTTTTAAAAAATTAATCTTGTCTTTGTAGTAAAAGAGTCAAGTTATGATTTACTGGCACGTGCTATTCACACAGTGTGTGATTTTGTGTGTTTGTCTTTATATATGGTTGACAAACGATGTAAGACAGGGGAAGGGTATTTCACCAAGTTAGAAATGGTAAGAAATTGTTAAAATCTTCTGCTTTTCCTATATTTGTCTACTATAATTAGATGGAACAACGCAAATATTTTGAAATTTCTAAAACCATAATTGTCATTTATAAATTGTATTTTGAACATGATTTTGTTTCTTATAACACATTCACCATTATGTATATATGGTTTCACTACCTAATCATTTATCAATAGGGTTGGCAAGTATCTGGGCATTCCTATTGCATCGAAGAGACTTGCTTAGTTAGACTATGGATAATTGATCGACAAGCTGACGGATAAAATAAAAAAATGGCCAAGTAAGACTCTTTCTTTTCCTGGGCGCATGGAACCGATTACATCGGTCTTGCAGAGCGTGGAAGCTTATTGGCTTCAAGCCTTTCCGATACCTGGGACAGTCATCGAGAAACTCATTGGGATTGCTCGCACTTTTCTTTGGGGAAAGAATTATGGTAAAGTTGCATGAAATGATGTTTGCAAGCTGAAGAAGGAAGGAGTTTTGAGAATCAGAAACCTCAAGGCTTGGAACTCGGCGCTTCATGCCAAGATCCTATGGAACATTCTCTCGAAGAAGGACTCTCTCTAGATTTGTTGGATTCATGCAAAATATATTGGCAACGGAATGATCTGGGAGTGAACGGCGCACAAGAAGAGGGACTCCATGTTCATCAAGAAGCTCTTATCCACCCGGGATGAGATGTTGGGCAAGAGCACTAGAGACGAGATCACAGCCCTCTGGAGCACATGGTTTGTGGGAAAAAGGGTTCATGAGGCTTATGACTGGTTTAGATCGAGAGGTGAGAGACGTTTCTTGGCTAAGTATGTTTGGAAGGACTTTGTCCCTCCTAAGTGACAAACTCATAGTTTAGGCTTGTTTTATGGGTGATTAGAGAGTGCTTTTGATGGTTTAAGATGTTTATTATAGGTTTTTCACCACATATACACTAATTAGGTGAGTTAATGGGTTTGTCGTAGTTTTGTGATGAAAACAGGTTGAAACGAGCCGAAGCTGAATTTTGAGGAGTTCTCCAGAAGAAAAACCAGACCGGGTGTTTCCCTTTTCTCGGAAAACCCGGTTGGGTGTTTTGCAGAAGCTGTGCGGGCTCTAGAAGAAAAACCCGACCGGGTGTTTCCCATTTCTCGGAAAAACCGGTCGGGTGTTTTGAAGAAATTGAGCTTCGGGAAGAAAACCCGGTCGGGTGTTTCGCCACTTACAAATCACCTGACCGGTTGTTTTGTATGCGTGCTCACTTACTCCTGATTTTCACTCCGAGTATGAAAGGGTTCTCACTCATTTTCGAACCCTACTTCCCCCACTACAAAATAGAGAGAGAAATCGAGAGATTCAAGAGGATTGAAGGCAAGGAGGCTTCCATCTTCAAGAGATTTAAGAAGAAAGATTCTCCCCAACATCAAGTCCACCTTAGGGAGTTCTATTTTCCATTTCTACTATGTTTTCCTTTGATGTTCTTGTATTTACTTTTGTTTTAGCTTCCATTATGAGTAGCCAAGTCTTTATTAGGGATATTGGTGAAGTTTGTATGGAATTCACGGGTTAAACCTTGATTTATGCTTATCTATCTCTTTGTGGTGGTTTTGTTGGTTATTGTGCTTTTTCATTGTCTAATTGCTTAGCTACCAATTGGATATGTCTTGTTCTAATTATTGTCATTGAGAGATGCTTAATTAGATTGTTAAATAATCAACAACTCCGTGCGTTTAATGTTATCGAGAGATGCATAGCTAGAGAGAGGGCTTGGGTCCGTAGGTTTTAGGAGTCGGTCTTGAAGTGTAAGGAGGAGACTCCGACATTAGAGGCCGATCAACGCGTTAGATGCACCCGAGAGGGGGTCTAACCAATTAACTCGACCTTCCTAGCCACCCGTGAGACCCAATAGATGAGCATGATCTCTAGGTGAACACCCGTGATACATACCAACGGATCCATATGCCTATCTTCTCAAATTTATGCCAATGGTTCCATGATCCGGAACCCAATTCTCCGATTAGTCCAAAAGGCTTGCAACAATCATCCCTTTGCACGTGCCGAAACAGGGAGTGTACAAAAAGATGAGCTATTTTTGCTATGGTGCCTTGTACACAAAATGCCAATGAATATGGTTCACTATATTGTGAAGAACATAGAGCGAGCGTCAAAGAGGAGTACGGGGACTGTATGTTGCGGTGCTGTGGTGGGCGCAATTGCGCGACACTTGGGTGTGAATACGAGGGGACTTGAGCAGGATATAGGGTCTAAGGTTATGGACATTGAAGCACTCCGGAGATCACATGATCTTGGAGTAGATGGAGGCCAGGCCTTTTTCTTGCAAAGGTTAAAGGATCACTTCTCTCTTCCGGACCCCATCAACACGTACATCAATGGGCCCGTGGAGAAGAGAAATTGGAAGATGAATTCCCCAATCCACCAAGCCATCGCTTCCCGATACCCGAATAGAAGATTTGAAGAAGTTGATCCGGATGAGTATGAAGAATTTGAACATGCGGCGTTTCCTGAGGCTCCCGTCCTTGTTTCTGTGTTCCAATTGTTTTTGTGTTTATGTTTCTTTTTTAGGTATGTTTTTCTTGTTTTCTTAGTGTGTTTAATAATCTCCCTCGGGTAGAATGATAGTAGGGTGAGAGAAAGTGATGTTTGAACGAGTGTGAGGATTTGTTGGAGGAGTTGCTAATGATAATTTTGTGCAAAAATTTTTGAAAATTTTGTTGATATGGCTAAGTAACATGTAATTTTCATTTCAAATTGCCTAAAGTGAATTGCATGGTGCCTTGTCTTTTGCCAAAATGACCTTGTGAGAATTAAGCCTATATTACCCATAAATGTGTGTTTTATCTCAAGCATGTCATATGTTTCTAGAACTTGCTCGTGATCTCCTTGAGTCTACATAGTGGCTATAGAGATAAGGGAGGATGTTAGGCCATTTTTATTAGCCAAATCCTATTTTTACCCGTTATGTTAATAATCCTTGTTAGCCCACTTTGAGCCTATAAACCTTTTCTTTGACAAACCGAGGGGTTGGAATTTTCATGTGGGACTTTTGAAAAATCAAAGAGAAATGTGGAAGTGGTGTTGGCAAATGAAAAACAAGTTTGTTGAGTTAGAAAAGAAAAAGAAAAAAGAAAAAATAAAAAAATAGTGATGATACCATGCAAAGCATGGAGAAAAAGAAAAAAAAGGAGGAAAAGAAAAGAAAAGAAAAATGAAAGCGAAAAATGGTGAGCAATTGACATTTGGTGAAAAAGGGTGCCTTGAAGGTTGAAAAAGAAGTATTGAACAAAAGTGGAATATTGGTAGATGAGAAGAGTCTAGGCAAAGCCTAGTACTAGTTAAGATTGGGGAAGAAAGTTGGTAAAGTTGAATGTCATAACTTGGGGATTAAAGTCATTTTAGCCAAAAATTACCTCACCTATTCAAAGAGCCTACATTACAACCTATAGAAAAGACCTTCGGACCTTAGATATTTAATCACACTGTAGTAGAGGAGAGTGTAGATTTCGAGCAAGCATATGGTAAACTATGCATGATTTGATGATTTGAGAGTTATGTCAAGAGCCTATACACTTTGAGAGTGAGTGAAATTTCTAAAATGCACATTGCATTTTCTCCTTGTGAGGGCAAATTGGCAAGGTTGAGTACATGATAGTAGCTTGAAGCAATACTTTATAATGTTATACTTGTGTACGAGGCCATTGATACTTGTTGATTACTTTATTTCGACTGAGGCAATGATGACACTCCAACATCCTTACATGAGTTTGTCTTCTTATTTTCTTCTTCTTGTTTAGGGACAAACAAGTGTTTAAGTTTGGGGGAGTTGACAAACTCATAGTTTAGGCTTGTTTTATGGGTGATTAGAGAGTGCTTTTGATGGTTTAAGATGTTTAATATAGGTTTTTCACCACATATACACTAATTAGGTGAGTTAATGGGTTTGTCGTAGTTTTGTGATGAAAACATGTTGAAACGAGCCGAAGCTGAATTTTGAGGAGTTCTCCAGAAGAAAAACCCGACCGGGTGTTTCCCATTTCTCGGAAAACCCGGTCGGGTGTTTTGAAGAAATCGAGCTTCGGGAAGAAAACCCGGTCGGGTGTTTCGCCACTTACAAATCACCCGACCGGGTGTTTTGTATGCGTGTTCACTTAATCCTGATTTTCACTCCGAGTATGAAAGGGTTCTCACTCATTTTCGAATCCTAACTTCCCCCACTACAAAATAGAGAGAGAAATCGAGAGATTCAAGAAGATTGAAGGCAAGGAGGATTTTGAAGTGCTGCCTAGGTTCTCTGTCCTCGATGGTTTCGCATGTGGAATTGAAGTGTATCCAACTGATCAGGAAGAGATTCCCGACCCAGCTGAGTCGTTGATACGACGACCGAGACCTGACTTCAAACAAATTTCCTCAACCCATTTCTACTGGCTAGTATAATGGAGGTAAGGATCGAATCCCACGAGGATGGACACGTTTTGATAACTGTGGTGACTTTCCTGGGTGTTTTGGTTAGCTACCACGCTTGGGTTGAGATTTTACCTAGACGGGAAATAAAGGTGGTACTCTACTGACTACTAGGCGGAATAATAACAGACATATGAGAGTGTTCGTGAAAGTAGGGGACAAGGTGTATCAGAGACATACGGAAAGTAGACAGTTACTAAAAGAGGAAAGTTAGAAAACAAAGTGTATCTGATGGCTGGGGGCTTTCTGACAAGTCTGGATAGTACCTCTGAAAAGTAGGGAACAAAAGTAAAAAGTAACTTAAAAGTAAAAGTGGTTCAAACTAAAGTTGATTTTGACGTTTTATTCTTCACCAAGTATTAACAAAAATCATATGAACACAGACACCATAACTAAACTTCAGATTCATGAATTCAAACTCAAGACCCATCGATTAAAATGCTTAAACTTAATTTAAACGGTAAACTGCAACTTTTACTTCTACTGACTGACATGCAAGGTGGTAATCACGGCTCAGAAAAGAAACTCATGCACGAAAACTTGACTAACTTAGCTACAACTTCAAATCAACAGCTCTCGACAAGAAATAAAACTTAGAAATTGAAAGCAATGACTAAATCTAACTTCCCTAGGCAGAATGAAGCAAACTCAAACCAAAGTGACATGCGAAATAGAAACTTCATAATGTAAAGGCTGGAAATTAACAAAGTACTTCAAAAGAGCAACAACGATGAGTGTTTGCAAAATAACTAGCAATGAACAAAAGTAAACTTTAAACTAAGAAAGCGATTAAGATTGTTTGTGCCACTCCGGGCGATGATACTACTATACTACTGCGATAACTGGCTGGAAAGCGAACTGATGACTTCTCCGGCAGACTCTTGGACGTCAAGTGACCATGGCTGTGGCGAGGAACGAGAGGTAAGATAATGCTGAAGGATGGATCTTCTAGAGAGAATTCTACTAAGTGTGTTTTTTCAAACTCCCAACCGAACTCCTTCTCTCTCTCCAAATGGCTTCTTTTATAGGGAGGCTTGCCCTTGCTTTTAGGGTAGACTTCTCCCGCACTTTGACCTTTTTGCCCTTGTAAAAAAATCATCCCAGCTATCCTCCTTCTCCATCTCGAGCCTTTTCTCTGGCATGCATTCTGGTCAGTATCGCACCCTTCTAGTGCCCTTTTTCACTTGCGTCACACGAATCGCCACCTACTGGCTTGGATCCTTCAATCCTGCACACTTAAGCAACTGTTTTGCAGATAATACATGTATTTCACGACATACTGACCAGTAACCAAGGCTTAGAATACGACTTATCACATCTTCAAGAGATTGAAGAAGAAAGATTCTCTCAATATCAAGTCCACCTTAGGGAGTTCTATTTTCCATTTCTACTATGTTTTCCTTTGATGATCTTGTATTTACTTTTGTTTTAGCTTCCATTATGAGTAGCTAAGTCTTTATTAGGGATATTGGTGAAGTTTGTATGGAATTCATGGGTTAAACCTTGATTTATGCTTATCTATCTCTTTGTGGTGGGTTTGTTGGTTATTGTGCTTTTTCATTGTCTAATTGCTTAGCTACCAATTGGATATGTCTTTTTTCTAATTATTGTCATTGAGAGATGCTTAATTAGATTGTTAAATAATCAACAACTTCGTGCGTTTAATGTTATCGAGAGATGCATAGCTAGAGAGAGGGCTTGGGTCCGTAGGTTTTAGGAGTCGGTCTTGAAGTTTAAGGATGAGACTCCGACATTAGAGGCCGATCAACGCGTTAGATGCACCCGAGAGAGGGTCTAACCAACTAACCCGGCCTTCCTAGCCACCCGTGAGACCCAATAGATGAGCATGATCTCTAGGTGAACACCCGTGATCCATACCAACGGATCCATATCCCTACCTTCCCAAATTTGAGTGAAAACTACCTTTTATTTGCTTACTTGTTCTTTGTTCTCAGCTCGTAGTTTAAGAAAAACCCAAAACCCCTTTTATTAGTCTAGATAGTGTTCAAAGTTGGATCATAGTACTCAAGCCGGCATTTAGTCTTCGAGGATCGATAATTTTAACTTGCCATGTGCTACATACCCCATACACTTGTGGGTGACATATTGGTTGCAAATTTAGCATGAGTCACTAAGTAATCGTTCACTACTTGGCTCGCACTTCGAGGACGCCTTTCCACACGGGATCGCCTCCACTTTTTGGAGAATTTGGACGCCACTTGTTAGATTTGCCACCAGAAGGAGGAATCAGTGGATCACTTTTTCTTCAAGTGCTCGAATACTTGGGCAGTTTGGGGAAAGATCATGCTTTGGCTTGACATTGCGAGAAGAACAACAACGATTAGGAGTGTCATCAAATGGGCAGGACGACAGATTCGAGGTTCACAGATTGTCCAGATGGCTAAGAGGATTGCACTCATGGCTACAGTGACGATCATTTGGAGAACTTTTTGGTGTTGGTGTCTATTTTGTTTATCATTTATTATTAATTGACTTATTTATTTTGTAACTTGCTGGAGTAATTTTTATTTTCTCACATTAGAATTTGTGTAATTTTTGTTTATTTTTTTATTTGTGTAAATATTGTTGTTCTATAATCATAAAATGGGTAAAATAGGAGAAAGAAAGAGAAAATGTGAATAAAGTAGAAAAGAGAAAGATAAAATGTGAATAATAAATTAGGAGTGACTATCCATTTTTCAGTAAGAGACTAATTTTGGTGGATGGACACAAATGAAAAGGTGAGCCTACTTTTTTGTGGACGGATGAAGTAAAAATTTGGACCCCCCATTGTACAAATTGAAATTAATAATAGGGGTTATTTGCCCGTAAATGAATTTTAAAAATTTTCTGATTTTTTTTCCTTGAATTTTTTATTTTGAATGTAAATATATGAACTTTGGGCTTTTATGATTTTTCTGCCCAACAAATAATTCTGGCCAAATCATAGCTGATGTAGAGTACATTTGACACATTACTACCAATACGAAAGGTGCCAAATCAATATGACATGTTAGAGTGTCCACAATAGTGAAATAGCCACGCTTCAGTCATAAAAAAACTTGTTCGCCTAGTCATAAAACTTGTTCAGCCACGCCTCATACTTTTTTAGTTGTTGGTATATTTTAATAGACTATAACAAAATCAATTGTACAAAAATAAATAGAAAAAAGAACACAATTCATTAAAAAAAACATAATTCATCCCCTCAAGCCGCCGCAACAACTGCATGACATCCCCAGCAGCCTCCGCCTAATAGTCGGAACCCCAGCTGGCCCAACTGAAGAAGTATATGAAAAACCATAGTTGAAAGAGAAAATAAGATCGAGAGATAGATATTGAACTGCAGTGCCTTTTTCTTTCTTATTGCACAATGGGTTCAGAGTACATGAGCATCATATTTATATACAAAGAATGAGAACAATTCAGAACACTAACAAACTCAGATATTTAAGCACATAAATCTCAACAGTAGACATTTAAGCAGATAAATCTCAACGGCAAATATTATCTTCTTTCAGCTGAGGTGAATCGCTCCTTTGGTCCAAATCAGATTTAATACATGCCATGTTGCACGTTTGGCATTGCAGCTCATTTACGCCATCGTCAGATTGATCGATCCTTCTAACACCAACAACTGTTTTATGAGAGCCTTGTACGTCCGCATGATCCTCGGGTTGGTTTCGCTGGTCAAACGTCCATAGACCTCGACCAGCTCCTTCTGCCGCTAAAGCATCAAGTTATCGGACATCACCTCCGCCTGCGCAGACATTCCCAGGCGAGATCTAGAAGTAGAAGAACCGGCTCTTGCGTCCCGAATAGTGGATTGCTGACTTGGTGGACGTCGGCGGCGGGAAAGTGTGGCCGGAGGTTCCTCCTCGACCTCTACGTTGAAGTCGATAGAATGTAAGCCACTATTGCTGCTGTATTGCCCGGATGCTCCGAGTCTCGTCCACTTCGGCGGCGCCTGACCCTCTTCCTCACAGACGACATTGAATTTCAGTCAATTCATGAGAACGAGATATTCATCCCAGTAGGTGAATTCGAAACATTTCCCATTCTTTTTATGCATCTTGTACGATAGTTTCTTTATGTCGGCCTCGTTGTGGCCGCTCTCGGCTAGGCGGAGATTGTTCGTGTGGATGCCCGAGAACCTGCTGACGATGACTTGAATCCTTTTCCATTTTTTGTGGAACTGGTCCTCATTCCGGCTTCAACACATTGTAGGTGGTGATGTTGTAGGCCCAGAAACCGCTTTCTGGATCCTCCGAGATTGCAAACCACGCCTTTGCCACAACAACGAACTCTTCCATTGACTCCCACCCCCTCTCCAGTTCGACGCCGACATCTCCATGCGTCCATGTATGGGTGCCGATGACGAGGGCGATACAAGATTCTCCCACTGCGTTGGACTGATACCCATCTGCTCGAATGTCATCGAATTAAAATCAGCGAAGGACTGGGGATGGGGCAAAGGGAGTAGTGGTATCAATCACTGGATTGTTCACCGCGTCAATGTTGGGCCGGTAGTCCCCAAATGCCGATTGGGGTCGATCCAAAGTCTTCTGGTTGGAGGGAGGACCCTACATCTGGGGTGGAGGGGCACTCTGATGGAACCATGATGGGATGGAGGGTGGACACCACATCTGGGGTGGAGGGGCACCGTACCCAAGCCCCATATCTGGCGCGGCGGCTGTGCCGGTGCTGCTGCCGGTACTCGGTACTTGAGTCCCGTTGCTTGAATACTGGCTCTCGTTGCTCGCTTATTGTGATTCTCCTGTGTCGTGGGAATCACAGTTGTGACCTTGCATTGTGCAAACTCTAGAGAGATGAAAATATGGTTGTGGATTTGTAGTGTGGACGTGTGAAGTAAAAAATGAGGAAGAGGTTATATTTATAGAAATAAATTAAGAAAAAAATTCGGAAATTAGCGTCGCGGCGCACAATAGACCGCAGCGCCACCATCTCGCCCACCACGCGCCTCCTCGTCGTCGTACTCGAGGACTCGGCTGTCCCCGACCGCTGCGGTGCCTCCTCGTCGTACTATAGACCGTCGCGGCGGTCTATTGTGGTTACTCTTATAAACATGGTAGTTGTTATACTGAAGACGATTCATGAAAGTTGTTTTACTTTGTTGCTCTATGCGGTGGTAATAATCTATTGAATATAATTATATTTTTATTGTTAAACTTGTAGTACTATGTTGTACTCCCTCCGTCCCAAGGAAGATGACCCATTTCTTGGGCGGCACGGGGTTTTATGCAATTTTATTTTGTGTGTTAAATGGAGAGAGTAAAATAAGAGAGAGGGTATAGAGTAGAGATAAAGGGATTTCCATTTTAAGTAATGAGTCATCTTGGTTGGGACAAACTAAAAAGGAAAGTGGGTCATCTTTAATGGGGCGGAGGGAGTAATTTCTAATGTATGATAAAATTGAAATCTCAAGATATGTTAAAATTGAAATCTCATGATATATATAGTTCGATTCATTCGATTAAATCAAGTGGTTCTCGAATCTAACCAAGAATTGTGTTTGTTGTAATGTGATCATCAGAACCTAACATATAACCAACATAGACGGCTAATGATTAACTTAAAATCAACCTCAATTGCTTAGTTATCAAATAAAATATTGATTAACCATTTAAGCAACCTTACCACTCGTATTTTTAGTTATTCTAAATTTTTAAATAGAGAGATCAATTATACGATGAATTAATGTATTAGTTGAGGTTTATGCTCCATATTTTTCTCGGACCATATTTTTCTCGGATTCAAGTCCTCTATGACCTAGTCTTTAAATCTATGTTCATTTATTTATAAAAAAAAATTATATTAGATGAGACAAAGTCAATAAAAAGAAATGTAGAATTTGAATTTTGGAGACATAATTTCTTTTATTGCAAAATCAAAATTTAATGATAATTTGTTTCAATTTTTCGTTATTTATGTCTGGGGAAAAATACGCCTACGATTTGGGACCTTCGCGTGATAAACTTGAAGCTGGAGGTCATATTGGCAACCAGTTCACCCAACATCCCAACCGCCACAATCCCTAAATTCATCCCGGAATGGTTTGGTGGCAGAGGCGGCGGCGAATCGGAGAGAGAGCGGTGGTGGAAGTTTTAGCGGAGAGAGAAGAAGGGTGAAGGTTTTTAGCGTCATAAGAGCATTTCCAATGGCTTTAGGCCAGCCACAGGCTAGCCACTCTTTTTCCCTGCCATGTCATCAGCACTAAAACTCCACCTGTCACATCATCATTTTAATCAAATAGGCTAGCCACAGGCTAGCCGCAATAAAAATAATTCAAAAACAACTACATTTACGGAATTAAACACAAAATACGGAATTAAATTTATGACACATATACGGGAAAAGTTCGTTAATTTTATTTAAATAAAAAAAAGTATGTTAACTAAAAATAAAAAAATTTACATAATAAAAAAAAATCCGGGCTTTCACACACGAGCCACCGCCCCACTCTACTCCTCACTAATTTATTAAAAAAATACATTAAAAAATGCAATAATTTTATATAAATTAAAAAAAGGTTCATCCTAAAAAAAATTACATAATTAAAAAAAAATCATAAATAAATCCATTAAAAATGCAATTAAAAAATGCATAAAAAATACATTAAAAAATGCAATTAAAAAATGCATAAAAAAATGCAACCGGCTAGCCGAAATTGAGCCTACAATGGCGGCTAGCGGGATCGGCCAGCCGTCGGCTAGCGCCCGCAAATCGGCTATAGCTCGCCAATCGGCTAGCCGAAATGCCGCTGGCCGGTTCCAATGGTTCGGCTACCCAACCGGCTAGCGACGCGAATCGGCTAGCCGGTGGGCTAGCCGCTATTGGAGATGCTCTAATTAGATGAAATTGGAAAATAAGATTTGTGAAGATTTTTATTGACTAACACAATAATATCTACATATTCCTAGCACTGTTTATATGTGCTCGAAAAGTTCCAAGCACAAATAAGTGGGTGCTCGGAAACATTGGTGGAAAAGATAATTTATTGTGAGCACGTACTAGGAGCTCGAGAATTTACTAGCACATTCATAGGATGCTCTGAAATTGCTCGGAATTGCAAATACTTATTCCGAGCACGGTCAACGTGCTCGGAATGTGCTCTGTAAGTACACAACTTTTCATCCCTCCGTCTACTTGTCTTTGTGCTCGGAAAGGTCCGAGCACATATTGATGCTTGGAATTGTGTGCTAGGTAACCAGTATTTTTTTTTTAGTGTGAATTCACATACTGGTCAGGAATTAGATATGATATTTATGAAATTTCGGGTTCGCGTACTCAAATTTTTGGATTTGGTATCCACGGATACCTGAATTTACAGGCATAGACGGGACACTTGAATTTGGGAACTGTCTATGTAGCTACAATCGATTGAGAGTGGGCCAGCCCGATCATGTTTCAAGACAACAAAAAAAAGTCGTACTATAACTTTAATAAATTAAAGTTGTGATCATAAACAAATGAATCACATTTAATGCTGCTTTTTTTTTTATCCTTATCAAGTTCTCATGTGTATTTATGAACATATATAGGTCTTAATAATGTTATAATGCCCAAATATTAATGTTTTAGAGCTTGCTTAATAATTTTCCAATCATTCGAAATCGCAACGCCAAAATTAATCAAGCTAGGTAGACAGAATTTATTAGTAAATCCAAGTGTCCAAAATCTAGTACTCCAGTGAATAACAACACATATAAAATATAGCAAAGAATGATAATATGAGAACTAGTCACACTTGGATTTCGGAAGAATTTGCCTGCCAAAACAAGATATTAGGCATGTTATATCCTGAGTGGCACAACCTTGGTAGCAAGCAAGGCTCCCTATTCCTCCTCTCCTTGCTCCACAGTCCACTCCACACGACATCGTGCTCCCGCCACATCCTATTAGGCATTGCCCTACTTGGGATTGGCCCTCCGCAGGCTGCAACACTACTACCATGCATACGAGCACCATAACGAGCAATCCTGCAACCAAAGGATTTGAACTCGTGACCTTCATCTTATTGTTATTGATATAATATTTTCGATTGAGGAGCCTGTCACTTGATATTTATAGTGGGGAGGAGAGGAGCCATCTTGATCATAATTTGAATTTGTAGAAACTTATACTTTCCTTGTTTAAGACTTTTAGTGCATGAGAATGGTGTGAAGGGTTGTTAAGGTAGTTGTTCTTTTTTCATGAGTGTCTTATTTGCCTTCTCTTGTCAACCACTTGGATTATTGCTTTTGGTTAATAATAACACGCAATTAATGCTCTTTAAACTCGGGGTCACAACTTAGAGCATCCACAATGGATGCCCGATCTCACGCCCGATCGGCCGAGATCGGGCTCGGGCGTGATCGGGCATCCATTGCAGGCGTCGGGCACGCCCGAGCGCGACCGAGAGTTCGGTCGCGCCCGATCCATCGGGCGTGCGATCGGGCGCCTATTGCAGGGTCGCGCCCGATCACGCGTTGGCCCGATCAACGCGGATTTTTTTTTTCTTTTCCAATTCTATAAATATACCTTAATTTCACTCATTTTTCACACAACTCTCACACATCTCTCTCAACTCTCTCTCCATTGCAATATCTCTTTCACTCACTTTTCCAAAATGTTTCCCGGGGAAGATATTGGTCGGTCTATGGAACGCGCAATGTTTACTTTCGGGAACCAGATTCTCGCCGGTATTCGTGCAATACAAGAGCAAGAGCAAGCCGAACAGCAAGCCCAAGAGCAGGTCCCCGTCGAGAGCATGTCCTAGCTCATCAACGCCTGTTCGAGGACTACTTCGCCGAATATCCCCGGTGGGGCGTGACGGTTTTTCGCCGACGGTTTAGGATGCGGTGAGAGCTGTTTCTCCAGATTGTTCACGCATTGGAGGCGCGCGACGAGTACTTCCAGTGGCGGGAAGATGCGGCCCACAGAAAGGGTCCATCCCCGCTGACGAAGTGCACGGTTGCGCTTCGTCAGTTGGCATACGGCACTACGGCGGACATGTTCGACGAGTATCTTCACGTCGGGGATACAACTGGCCGG
Source organism: Salvia hispanica (assembly GCF_023119035.1). Lineage (NCBI taxonomy): Eukaryota > Viridiplantae > Streptophyta > Magnoliopsida > Lamiales > Lamiaceae > Salvia > Salvia hispanica. Next base: position 15,508,412 of record NC_062969.1, read on the forward strand.
GAGTGTCTGGTAATTTTTTGTGCAGGCGTTATTGACGCCTTTGGCGCCACATATTTGCGCAAGCCGAATGCCCAAGACTGTCAGGACCTGCTGCGGATGCACGATACGGTGCACGGCTTTCCTGGAATGTTAGGGAGTATTGATTGTATGCACTGGGAGTGAAAGAATTGTCCTGCAGCGTGGAGAGGCCAATTCACCAGTGGGTATAAGGGTACCCACCCAACGATGATCCTTGAAGCAATCGTTGACCATTGGATTTGGCATGCTCACTTTGGCGTGGCGGGGTCCAACAACATCATCAATGTGCTGAACTCGTCCAGTCTCTTCACCGAGCAATGCAATGGCAACGGTCCGGTTATCAGCTTCACTGCCAACGGAAGACAACATCATATGGGGTACTACTTAGCCGACGGCATTTACCCGAGATGGCCAGTTTTCTTGAAGACGATCTCCTGCCCAACGGGTGCGAGGAGAGAGTTTTTTGCGGCAAAGCAGGAGGCTGCACGGAAGGACGTGGAGCGAGGATTCGGTGTGCTTCAAGCGCGTTGGGGAATAGTGAAAGGCCCGACTCGTTCCTGGTACATGCATCATATCGCCAATGTCATGTACGCGTGCATCATCTTGCACAACATGATTATTCACGATGAAGGTCGTGCAGCTAGCCAGTGGTCCGACGATGAAGCCGCTCCGAGCGCAGGTCATGCAGCCCCGCCGGTCGTTCGAGGTTTACCCTATGGACTCAGCGAGAGTTTACAAGCTCAGGAGAGCATGCGCAACCAACAAGCTCATCTTGATCTCATGAACGACATGATTGAAGAAGTTTGGACACGTAGTGGTCGTTGTAATTGTACCTCTTTATTGTAAATTTTTTTAGAAAAAAATTAAGTAATGTACTCCCTCCGTCCCAGATTTGTAGTAACATTTTGCCATAAAAGTCCGTCCCACATTTGGAGTAATATTTAGAATTTACCATATTTGCACATAAAATTTTACCTCATTATTCACTAAAATTACGCTCAAATGCCATTATCTATATTAAAATAAATCAAAACAAAAATAAAAAAACCAAAAAGTCAAAGAGGGACCCACCTTCAACCAACTCACTTCATTTATTATACACTCCATCATCTCACTTCATTTATTACACACTCCATCATCTCACTCCACCATCTTATTTAATTAATTACACACTCCATCAATTCCTTAAAACTCGTGCCATAACTAAATATTACTACAAATGTGGGACGGAGGGAGTATGGTTTTTTCTAGTTCTTTAATTTAGAAGTCTAATTTTGCTATTTATAATTGGTAAACATAAAAAAATTAAAATTAAAATTGAAATGAGAAATGGATAATAGATAGGGGATGCACTAGGGCTCCACAATTACAGAAAGATAGGGCATGCTGACGTGGCAACCACTAGGGCTCTCACTAGGGCATGCACTAGGGCATCCATTGTGGATGCTCTTATATTATTGATAACTACTACTATCATATTTTTTTCCTTCTATTATATACTCCCTCCGTCCCGGATAATTCGTCCCAGTTTTCCATTTCGGCCCGTCCCACATAATTTGTCTCACTTCACTTTTATCATTTTTGGTAGTGGACCTCATATTCCACTAACTTATTCCTACCCACATTTTATTATAAAACTAATATATAAAGGTAGGACTCACATTCCACTAACTTTTTCAACCCACTTTTTATTATAATTCTTAAAACCCGTGTCCGGTCAAAGTGACCCGAATTATCCGGGAGGGACGGAGGGAGTGCTATGTATATAGTTCATGTTTCGAACCTATGTAGCATGATCGTCACGTCTCCTATGCCATCCTAATTAAATATATATAATACCAAACAAAATAAATTAGAGTAACAATATATGTTAATATAATTAAAAAAAGATCTATGAGTTTTGAATGCAATTTGTTAGAATTGGCCACTCACACCCTTATAAAAACTTTATAAGGATGAGAGTTATCTACTCATTTATAAAGGAATCAGAATCATCATTTTGTCGATGTGGGACAAAAAGAAGTTTCAATACGCTCCCTCAATATATGGGCCGAATCTCAATATATGGGCCGAATAGATCACGAACTTCCACACTTGTAACAAATAAATCCATCATTGACATGTTCCGACACCATATTAGAAATAAAGTACTCACATTTTTCAAAAACCTTTTAAGCGAGTAACCCAATTCTAACATAGATAACTCTATTCTATGTGTGACTGAGATAAATTTTGGCCTCCCATGCAATTCAAACCCAATACCAATAAAGTGGTGATTCCATGGTAAATTATATTCAAAATAATTAAGAACTGTGGCACAATTCATTCACGGAATAATAATTAAGAGGACATTATAGTTTTATTGATACACAATGGAAAGTTTATTTAATTACATGTGTTATAAATGGAGGAAATGATAATCAAGCAGGAAGATCCTTATTGGTGATGCATGTATTAACACATTTAACGTCGACATTCCCACATTCCTCAAAGCATGTAGTTTTGCCACCGCTAACACTACATTTGGCCGCACACATCACCACTTTCTCGCTGCATTCCAGCAGGCACTTCCCCATATCGTTCCCGTCCTCTGCTCCTTCCACCACTGCCGTCGCCACCAGCATCAGCACCAGCACCAGCATGCTCATCACTGCTCGTGCCATCTCTTAATTTTTCTTGATTCTTGATGTATTTTTGTATGGTATTTGAGTTTGATATGACAATGAAAAGCATGCATGTATATATATTAGATTAAATTTTAGGTAGGAGTTGCTTCTCAAAAGCCTTCTCCCACGAAATGCTAATTGTGTGAAAGTTTGTTACATAAAAATAAAAAATGTACTAACTAATTACATTACGTATGCTAATTAATTAAGTATAATCTCTTGTTATTTCGAACATTGCTTGTTTATTTTATTATGTACGATATGTATGTATATCTTCAACTTATGTTTATTTGTTTGAAATCCCAGACTTTGGATCATATTGTACTTATGGCCAGAGCTAGATTGATAACAATGCAGATGAATCACCTGCCTAAATATTGAAATGCAGTTGGGTGAATTTTTTTCTATCAATAATTACAACTCTCCAGTGATGAATTTTAAACATAACTTGGTGATAAATTTGAGGCAAACGATGCCTATGGGTGATGAAACTATGTACTCTAATAATTAAAATTTGTGCTAGAAACTACAATAAATAAGGAAGTAGTCACCCCTCCAAGGGTAAAAAAGAAAATAGAAAATCCGGTGATGAATTTTAGCCAAATGACGCCGTAGGCCCGTATGGGTGCACAATACCATCTATTGTGTTTTATGCAATAGCAGGGGATCGGGGATCCTTGCCCGATTCTAACACGTTTCCGTCTAGGCGGGAAAATGAATGGACTCTTGAAATTGGAAAAAAATCTTAATTTTATGCTTTGATTTTCGATTTTTCATACACTTACCACTAGTCCGAAGAATATGATATATTGTTACTAATGCATCAATCATCCACTAGTCCGAAGAATATGATATATTGTTACTAATGCATCAATCATCCATGCAATGTATTAAAAACTGAAATAAAATGACATTCATGCACAATAAAATGATATATTTCCCCATCATCTTTGCTAATACATCATGGACTCCAAATATCTAAAAAGAAATGTGCACATAGAAGTTGACAAGGTTGATTTATCCATTAATAACATCTCCTCTCAAATCAAAACATAAGTTAAAACTCATCCATCTCAACTCGTCCCATTTCTCATGAGCATTTTCCCCGTCAAACCACACGCGATCGCCTCGTTCGGAATCCCTCTCACACGCTCCACCCCTTCCGCGAACACCACCCCCATCCCCAAATGCAGATGCGGCTCAATATGGCAATGAAACGCCCAAACCCCAGGATTATCCGCCACGAACCTCAACGCCGTCCACCCGTAAGGAAAAATCACCGCCGTGTTCCTATACGGTGGGTCCCTCAGATTGAACCCCGCCTCGTCCCCCTCCTTAAACTCACCCTCCCCGTACCCCACCACCCAGAAATCATGCCCGTGCAGATGCCACGGGTGAATCTCGCTCACGTTGTCCTTGAGCGCATTCGCATTCTGCAGCACCACATCCACCGTCGAGTTAAGCTCAAGCACGTACACCCCGCTCCCGTACGTGGAGTTAGGGTTTGGGGGCGGCCGCATCACGTTGTACCCCGGTGGGGCCCGGTCGGGTGGGCTTTTGGCGTCGAAGGCGTTGGTGATGTTGTATTTGATGGAGCCTAGGTAGGGGGTGGTGGGGAGGGTTAAGGAGATGTTGTTGATGGACCATTTGGTGTAGCCGTTGATGTAGTTTTGGGTGTTTAGAAGGATGATGCGGCGGTGGGGGGTTTTTGGGGGTTGTGGGGAGCCGGGGAGGGAGAGGATTTTGTGGGAGAAGGCTTTGCTGGAGGGGTAGTCGTCCCAGGGGGGGGAGGGGGGAGGTGGGGAGGTGGGGGGGTGGGAGGGGGAGGTGGGGAGGTAGTTGAGGATGGCGAGGGCCGGGGGAGTGTGGGGCTCGCGGCCGCGGACGGTGGCCGAGAGCCAGTAGTTGTGGGTGGGGGATTGGTCGGTTCGGAAGAGGACGGAGTAGCTGTCGCCGGAGTAGACGTCGATGTTGTTTACGGTGAATGGCTTCACATAGTTGCCATCCGCTTCCACCACCTTCATCTTGTGATTCTGTACGTTTATTAAATGATCTTTCGTTATATTTAAAATACTAATTTAATTAAATTAAAAAAATAATCTCAAATTTATACCTTAAAGGGAAAAGTGCGAGTAACCTGACACCCTGACACTAGGGGAGGGAGTAATACTTCTTATGGGAAAATTTAAAAGCCACATATTGTAAATGAAAATTTGAGTTAAACATTGTGTCATGATGATGTTATACTTATATGAGAACGTTATAGTTAGGCGTGGTATAAAGAAAAAAGTGATGTTGAGAGGTATGCATTGAAACGAAATGACACGTGTTAATCTGTGTCCAAACATATGGGTTGAAATTTAAAAGATTTGGAAGCGGAATTGACCAGCACTTTGGTTAGGCCCACTTGGTTTTATTTAGAGCCATGTCACACTCAGAAAATATTATTCTAAGATATGAAAACATCTTCAAATCTATATTTACAAACCCCCCATTTTGCTACCAGTCTACCACTGTTGTAATATCTGATCGAAAGTGGAAAGACATGCTAAAATAGTAAACTGAACTCAAGTCTATCCTTTTGTTTTACCAAGAATGTTATGCATAACACATTTTTGCAATATTTCAGATGCAGAGAGATGAATCATTTTTTAGTTGAAAGCAATATTTTAGTATTTATTTCCCATATTGATAACTTTTCCTTTTTCCCATACTTCAAATCGGATTGGATCGAGAATTAATTTTAAGAAAATAAAAAAAAGTAGAAGCGTATGTTAGTAACGTTACCCCAATAGCCAAGTTGAGTGCAGCCAGTGCAGTGGAGCTGGCTATCCTGAGCCGGTAGGTCTTGTTGGGGTGGACTTTAAGGATATAAGGCGCGTACTGTTCATTGCCTCTTAACTTGCACGGGGCTGCGGTGGAGTTGCTAAAATGCGCCGCTAGTGAGCAATTGAACTGCCCTCTCCCATTGATTAACAAGGTCTGCAAACGGCACCATGATTAATTAAAAAATAACATTGAAAAATATATGAAATGATTTAAGTATTACAATTACCCTTTACCAAGATGTGAAACATTTTTCAAGAATGAGATAAGATATTTCGAATTAATAACTAATAATTTGAAATTATATTAACAAGTAGCCATACATATCGGCACAAACATATTCCACTTTTTCTGCCAAAATCTGTAAAATACTCATACCTTGAACTTGGCATTTTACGTAGTTTATTTATCAATTTGTCGGTTGTCAACATTTTTTAGGCACCGAGAGACATTAATAATTGAGCATTATCAACCAATTTAATAAATATAAATTACTAAATTAAAGCTTTAAATGAAAAAAATACAAAAATGGTAAGTGGAGCACCGAAAAATGAAATAAAAGTTCTCTAAGCTGTAAAAATGAGTACATTTGTTGAATGAATGATATGATATGATATTAATTTACTTGAAAAAAGGTGTATACATGAGTGTGTTAACATAGTGATTTAGTGGCTAATGCTTGATTCTATCAAGTCATAGTCTTTAAATTTATATTCACTTTCTGAAAAATAAAAGATGGAAATACAGTCGCACACAGTATAAATAAAGGCATATGTCAAAGAAAAATTGCTCCATAAAGCCATGCAAATGCAATGCACTTTCTTAAAGTCTATACATTATTTGGAGACTCTGAAGGGAAAAAAAAAGTGATTCTAAAAGGCAATAATATTTTGAAGTCTGCGGCTAAGATTAGAATTCACCTCCTTTATATTCCCATTTCACGAATTATCCTATTTTATCAATTTTGTTAAAAGAAGTAAATTTTGGAAATTAATTAACCAATTATCTCATAATAAAGTGAAGAAAGTTACCTGTGGCTCACCAATCCAACGCATGGGTTTGGAAGAGAGATCAACCTCTTGTTCACGAGAGCCCTTATGCCACCAATCACTCAGCAGAATACTGAACTCTCCATCATACTCAAACTTCTCCTTCTCCCCGTCCGCCACGTCCACGATCAACGACCCGTACAGCCCGGCTGACCGTTGCATACCGTAGTGCCCATGGTAAAAGTATGTCCCCGCCTGCACCCGATCATCTTACATTTTTTTTAATTCTATAAATGGAAAACAAAGGAAAAAAAAAAGTTTCTACTCCTGCAAAAAGTGGTATTCATGTTGTGGACCACTACCAACCACTCATTCTGTCTCATTGAGTGTTGTTTAGTAGTAGGAGTATGTGTCAAATTTTAAAATCTCGTTAATTTTTCCCACTAATTAATTACTACTACTTCTCTTTAATTTAATTTGATCCATGTTATCAAATTGCTATACTAATTACTATACGTACCCGGTCGACTTTAAACCTATAGACAAATGCCTCTCCCGGACTAATGGCACACTGCGAGATCGAGGCCGTCCCATCGGCCCACGGCGTCCCAATCTGCGGACAGAACAACTCACCTCAAAAGACTAATATATTTTCAAATGTAATTAATTAGTGTCATGGAAATGGAAACAGAAAAACTCATCTCAAAAGACTAATATATTTCTAAATGTAAATAAATGCGAATTGAAATGAGTAGTTTGAACATGTAACCTGTCTGATTCCGTGCCAATGGATGACAACGCCCTCGGTGTGAAGCTTGTTGGTGAGGTGGAGATGAATGGTGTCTCCGGCCTGGGCACGTATAGTGGGGCCGGGGAACTGGCCGTTGATGGCGATGACCACACCTTCTTGGCCATCTGGAGACCAGTGCATGTATTCCACCTCCCATTTCAAATGCCGGACTTTAGCAGCCGTTGCAGAGTTTATTATCAACAAAATGAAAACCAACAATGAAGCAACAAACACACCCATCTTCTATAAGAGTGGGTGAGTTTGGGAAGATAGTATAGTGCACCACTTGCAATAGTGGTGTTAAGTCAGTCACATATATATTGAAGAGAGAGAGAGAGAGAAAGGGGAGGGGGAGTAGAAATTAGACAAGTAGTATATTTTTTTTTAGAAATTAGACAAGTATATATTCAGTAATAGTACGTGGGTATAGCTAGCTGGGTCATAATATTCTTCTGAGTGTGTTTACACACCTTTATAAAAGTTTGAAATATCATGAAATTTCTTCATCATGGCTAAGATATTTTATTTCTGTTTTTTATTTTTTTATATATATTTTTCTTGGGAAATATGAAGAGTTAATGTATTGTAGAAAACATGTAGAGGATCTATGTATCTTATCTATAATGTTGCTAATATATGTACTACTTACAATAATTATGCTTCGCAAGTAATTAACAGGACTACTTGAGGACATATAAAACTAATCATTTCTTTCTAAATAATTACTTTCACAGTTCATTATTACATGTCTTTAACTTTTCGCTTTTTTCCATTTCCTAATAAATGACATATTTCACTTTACTAGTATTTTTTATAAATGGACATCACTTTTCTCTAACTCATCTCTATTTCATTTTATTATAAAAATAATATAATATAAAAATATGATTCATATTCTTATAACTTTTTCTATAATTTTACTTAATCAAACAATTTCTTAAAATCTGAGTCAGTTAATTATGAGATATCTATTGACAGATTTTTTACCATCATTTCTCTAGACGCATATACAATTATTTTGTTAAAAATTAATTGGAATAAATAGATTAAAGCTCCCATTTGTTTATACGGGATTGGAATTATGCCGAATTAAATTGGAGTAATTGTATTGCAGTTCTATCACAAATCTAGTTTGGTAATACTATTACAATGTCAAATCATGTTGTTTAATAATTTAAAAAATTACTCCCTCCATCCCGGATAATTCGGATCACTTTGACCGGACACGGGTTTTAAGAATTATAATGAAAAGTGGGTTGAAAAAGTTAGTGGAATGCGGGTCCTACCTTTATATATTAGTTTTATAATAAAATATGAGTAGAAATGAGTTAGTGAAATATGGGGTCCACTACCAAAAATGGTAAAAGTGAAATGGGACAAATTATGTAGGACGGACCGAAATGGAAAACTGGGACGAATTATCTGGGACGGAGGGAGTAATTATGATTCCGCATTGACTTTGACTTGATGAGTATCATTATTTGTATTAATTACTTATTATATGTATATTTTAGAATTTCAAAACAAAATTATATTGGAAAATCTCTTTAGTGGCTCTCTATCACCAGTGGTGCAATTCTTTAAATTATGCCAAAACTAAAACTTGAAATATCACATTATTTTTCACATTATTAACAATGCGTAAATTTATACTATGTGAATGTTAATAATCAAATAATACACATGTTACTATTAATGAGATATATACATATAGTCTCTGCATTTGGCTATAGTGGTAACAGGTAAAAGATCATGATAAAAAATTCCCAACATCACTTTATACATTTACCACCTTACAAGTATTATTTACTTGACCAAATATGACATATAAAAATTCAGACCAGGTTTAAATAAAAGTGACAGTTTACTATTAATGAGATATATATATACTAAAATAGTATCTGCATTTGGCTAAGGTGGTAAAAGATCATGATAAAAATTTCCCAACATCACTTTATACATTTAAAAGCTATCCCTCGTTACTTATTTACTTGACCAAATATGACATGTGACGACTGTGCACCAAAACCAACTTCATTTGTCAAATTGCACTTTAAGTTTTGTGTTTTAATTATGTTGATATTCACACAAGCGTATCAAACAATATGTGATAATGCATCATTAAATCCAGAGTCTCATGTTTGCATGTCATCTAGCTACATTGACTATCTTCAACTTTACTAAAATCTCTTATAAAATATTCTCTCTGCCAGAATAAGTTTTTTACTGCTAGAACAAGTCAAATTTTTTTCCTTTCTACCATAGAATGGTCACTAAATTCAATAGAAATTCATTGCATACAATCATATAGTATAATATTATCTGATGATTTTTTCTTCATTATTCCATCTTTTTGGTCGAGCCAACAAGTCACTCATTGTATCAACCAACACTTCAACACCCGTGTCAAGCGAATCTCCAATGGTACCATATTCAACCTTAATTAATCTCATCATTTACTTCTTGAAATGTTCTTGTACCTTGCCTGCGAGCATAATCTTTCGAGTAAAAATGTACTCTCTCCGTTCTGCCATAAGCGAATCACTTCTTTTGGCACAAGAATTAAGAAATTGGTATTTAAAGAGTTAAAGTGAAGAAAGGAAAGTATGAAAGAGAGAGAGAAAAAAAAAATAAAGGAGTAAAAGTAATAAAGTAGGTGTAAAATAAAGTAAGAAATGATTTTTTTTCTTAAATAAAAATGACTCACTTATGCACTTTTTGGAGTTTCCTTCTCATCTTTAATTAACATGTCATAAATCCGAAATTACCTGTTCTTTCATTATATGATATAAAATGATTTACAGATTTTCCAAAGAAAAAACAATTAGAATAAAAAGTCAATTAACTACACAGAGATATTGCTAGCCTAGTAGTCTAGTACTACTACTACTGTAGATAAATAAAATAGTATTCTGTCAGTAAATTACTTTTAAGGGAGTATAAATTAACTTATCTCGATAAGGCATGTTAGGGTATCACCACCCTTTAAAATAACACCATACCATCATTTCTAACCAATCATTTGTACACGTGGACGAATAACGACATGGCCAAAAAAAAGAAAAAGAAAATCTGAAAAAGACGGCCAGCAATTTGTTGCTCTTTATCCAACAATTTTTCTTGTCCAGCAATATCCGATATACTATACAGCAATCTATAGATTGCTGTGTAGTGTTTGTAATATTGTTGTGTAGCGTTTATAATATTGTTGTATAAGTGGTGTCACGGTGTCACTTTAAAAGGGGTTGTCATTTTAACACAAACCTATCTCGATATTGTATAAAATTGAATTTGTTCAAAATTATCTGATATTGAGTGTGTCATGGTAAAAGGAAGGCCAAGTAAATAATTATATGTGACATTTTTCCGAAATTAGCTAAATCAACCTATTTGATCACACACTTTGATCGGTCAAAACGCGGTATTCACAGTCATGAAACTTTAAGATCAGTTTCCACTGCTTTATTACATCATTTTAATGTGACAACTTCTCAGTGCTAGGGGTGGTTCGGCTTATATTAATATTATGGAATTAAATTTATAATAAGATATTTTGTGAATTGTGTAGCATATAAATCATGTATATTCGTACTTGACTGGAACCAATTTTTGTTAGAATGAGAAATAAAAATAGTATGAAAAGCTGGCTCGATTTTGTCGTTTGCTATAATCAAGCCGTTAGAGAAGTTTAGACATTTGAATATGCTTCACTTTCTTCTGCAAACTTATTTATCTAATGCCTGAAATTTTATGTATTGTTTCAGCTCCAATTGTTTGGCGCAACATATGTTTGGTCGTTAAATATTTGGTTCGTTCTGATAAAATTTACACGGTATTGTTCATGGACTATTTTATATTTTTTCATTTATTAGTAAATGTAATTTTTTTTCAGATAAAAAATTGTACACCATACTTTAATTAATTATATAAATTTGAGTAATTTCCACAAAAATAATGTGAAATGGCACCTTTTTCTTATTGGTTTATAGCTTTTTTTCCTACTTTTGTTTTTCTTTCCCACTTTGCTTTTCTTTCCATCATGGGCTGCAAGATCTGATCTTTCTCCTATGAAAAAAATATGTTGTTTCAATCAATATAGTATTTCCTCAGTCCATTATAAATAAAATATTTTTCTTTTTAGTTTATTCTATTAAAAATGAAACGTTACCTAAAATAGAAGGAAACATCTCTATCTCTACTTTTTCATCTCTCTTACTTTACTCTCTCTTTATTAACTCACAAAACAACACCACATAAAAACACGTGTTGATTCTCAAATGTTGCATATTTAATGGGACGAAGAGAGTAGTATTTATTTTCTACTAATTTCTCTGTGAAGGTAGAAATCTTGTCTGCAACGGAAGGCGCACGTTAGAACACCTACTAGTATACTATTTCTTCTGTTTCATAATAAAAGAGACATTTCTTTCCGGCACAAAGATTAAGAAAAAACGTGTAATATATTAAATAAAAAAGATAATAGAGTAAGAGAGAATGAAAAGTAGCTAGAGTGAGAAAATATTTTACTACTACTCCTATTTACTAAAAAATGAAATGACTCCACTACTATGAAACGTCCAAAATGAAAAAATGACTCTATTACTGTGAAACGGAGGAGTAGTAGGAGTATTAGTATCTAACAATGGTACACTTGTGCCCAATCTCTAAAATTAATAAGAGTATTATTATTTTCACATAGTGATGTGTCTGTCCCCAATAGTATTCGCGCCTCAATCCAATAAAATTTAAACAAGAAAGCCCTTTATATTAAGGGTAATGGGCTCATTTGAAATATGAATAAAATCCTAAAAATACTCAGTTACTTGCTTTTACAAATTACAACTTATACATAAATTCATCATTTATCATGGTTCCTTTGACATATAAAATTGACCTGAAATCTACAAATAATTGAAATTACCTAAATATTTTATACAAAACAAAAGTAAGTCAATGCCAATATTATCTTAGAGAATGAAGACAATTACGAATCTTACTGAAAATATGTTGCATCTTATCACTAAATTAAAAGCTAATGTGATGGTTACAACTTGCCTCGTAGAAAAAAGTTTAATATATAACCTTATAGGGTTAGAGTGTGTTAGGTAGCTAGGCGTAATTTGAACCATTTATCCATAAGAAAATATGATGTTTAAAATATGCAATATCGTTTTAAATCCCTCCAACGCAGGCACGGATCTAATGTGCAAGCAGGAGGGGCAAATGCCTTCCCTCAAAATTTCATATCTATGTATAAAATCTATTATAGAAAAAAATTAATATTAGTTTCTTCTTTAAATGCCCCTCCTCAAATACTTCAAATATCCCCATGTGTATTTTTGCCCTTGCAATGATCATTTTTTGGATCCGTCCCTACTCACGTCAATCTAGCTTATTCTTTCTCGTACTTTTTCCTTGAACTACAGATTTTTCCAAATCTTCTATGACGTACGAGGTTAAGCACTCGACGTGTAGGTTGACCCGTGTTTATTCAACATGTCCGAATTAAGGTTGATCATCTTTCACCATGTTTTAAACACTTTTGTGTTTGTTCAATAATTTCAAGCTTCAAAACTTCTCTTTCATATGTTGTTGGTTGTGTGCGTAACTGAACTTATCCGTTGAACCTATCTTATAAAAAATATTACCTAAATATGTACGAACAGTATTACATCTATGCAGTGGGACAATTATCATAATTTTGACATATAATGAAAACTAAATATTTATTTAATACTACTTATATTTTCCAACAAAGTATAAATACTATGAACGAAGCATATTTATATCTATATGGTTTTATATATTCCATTTCATTGGGTTACTATGTACTTCATTTATTGATATTTTTATTTTACTATATAGTATATCTATTCACTTATTCTTGAACTTGAAAGAACTTGTTCCATGATGTATTTTATTTGTACCCGTGTAAAGAGAACAAAATCGATGAATATTAATTATGAATATAAAATATCAAAGGGGAATATAAATATATTAATAAAACATTGTAATTTAATCCACCATCACCGCCCCAATCATAAATATGTACGGATGTCTAACGCCAATGGGCTTCAAATAAATAAGTTGAAATCAGTCCAAAGATATATAAGCGCATACATAATTTGAATGAAGTTTGAACTAAATTATAGATCACCATATAAACAATAAAATAATTTACGCGAGTAGAAGCTTTTGTCATTTTCGTCAACTTATTTTATGACATAAAATGTTCTAATTATTGGAGCTAGACACTCGCTGTAAATATAATTAGAGTAGTACTTATGAAGTTATTATTTTCGAGAATATATAATCCATCATCTCACACGAATTCACCGTGATAAATTCACATGTGTTATAGTACTTTATTGTATATTAAAAAATGTTGGAGATACTATAATACCGTAACTAGTCAAACCTATAATGCAACAAGACAACTTCTTTTGTACTATTATAATTCAATCAAACAAATTTTTAACTCAAAATGTTGTATTATAATTTCAATCAAATAAAATAGTTACTACTATTATTTTTAACTCAAAAATAATATTCCATAAAAAAATAAAATCATGGACGCGACAAGTGTTATTATTGATCATTAATCTCAATCAAACTATAGTATCTGTCGACAGAGACATACTAATTAATAAATATGAATAATTGACACAAATTATTGCCTAAATTAACCTGAATTAGGACTATTCAATACGTCTATTTTAATATTTGGCATTTCACAGCGTCAACCTAATTTGCAACCACCACAAATCAAATATTGTAATCCATATTCTAAAATCATATTCAAATGCTGATGTCGGTCACATTACGTATACTTTACGGTGGCGTTCGGTTGTCATGACTAATAATCATGAGACTATCCATCTAGGATTAAGTTGTGGGATTATTTTAGTTGGAGGGGGAGGCTATGACTAATTATCATGAGACTATCCATCTAGGATTAAGTTGAGGGAGTTAATCTTATGAACCAAACATGATACATATTTAATCATGAGATTTAGTCTTGCCAACCGAACACCCCCTACAAGTATAGGCAATATATACGCTTTGAAGTTTTTAACTAGTTTGATGTTGTATACTTGCTATCAAATGTGTGTTTTACTATAGTCCCTTATTTAATTAATTTTGCAAACAAAAAAGGCAGAAATTGATTTAATTGAATATATTATGTTTCGAGTCTAATTAAATGAGTCATCAAAAATATGTTTAAGCTTGTCCTACTTATAACAGAGTTTAAATGAGTTTTAGCAAAGATATTTCTGAGACGATCAAATTTTATGCCCACTCAAATGACAACGTACACATGTATTTATATCTTTATTTACATTTGGAGAATTTAAATCCTCTTACATATGTCTTCGATCAATCAGAAATGGTCATGTAAAATCAAAGGTGGAGAAATTAATTTTGGTATGAGCAATATATTATAAATATTAAATTAAAAAATTGAAAATTAAAGATGGCGACATGGCGTATGAGTTTCTGAGAAAGGAATATAGAAACTGTTGAGTTCAAGCTTCAAACCATTTTACATTGGAAGATTAAGAAGGTGCAAGCAATATATAAATGTAATCCTCCACTTTAGTATGTTTTGAAGAGTATTACAAGAGCAAAACTTAAGAAATTTATCTAAAACGGACAATATCATATTAGTGTAGAGTCAAGGTGTGGGTCGTCCATCCCTAACACAAACAAAACTATGACTAATATGAAAAATTATTTCGTGAAGCTATATTTTGGTCATTTGATTACCTTTTTACACAATATTCATTAGAATAATGTGACGATATATCTTAAGCAGGACCCACATCCAATCGGTTATTGGTAATTACTTGATCTATATATATAACTCGTTATAAATTAGAAAAGATATAAATATTGTATATTCGAAAGAATATTCTATTCGATGGATGATGGTGGTCACTATGATCATTACTAGCTAGGAGTATTAGGCTAGTTACTATTACAACTTTAAATTTACATGACACTTTATCTAATTATACATCAAATCTCATCACTTTTCTTCTCTAATTATACTGTAAATTCAAACTCTTTTTTGCATTTTCTTGGAAACAACATCAAATATGAGTATAGCTATTGCAAAATTTTTGTGACATATACTTAAAAATAGTGTAGACAGTTTAATATAAAAGGTTAGAGCAAAATTATATTTTAGAATGACATATATATACTCAAAAAATATATTTGAGCTTAGTGTAAATAATTGAAAATGGTGATTAGAATAGTATTTATTGCGTTACATCTTCTTACATTGTTTAAATTAGTGTTGATCATTGTTTAGAAGAAAAAGGAGTATTATGGCCTTTAATTTGTTCCTTAATTTTATAAAAAATGTTTAGAAGAAAGACAGAAATAAAATTCATGCAATTTCTCTGATGTGATCTAGCATCTCAGGTTTTGTGTTCAATTTATTTATGCTGAATCTTAAATTGGTTATTTTAATACCAGTACTAATATTTATTTTAATACTACTTTTATTTGAAAAAATTGAATTTAAAAATTATATACGTACTTTTGAATTGATAAACTCTAGTTATCATTTTATAATTAATTAACAAAAGTGACAATATGTTTTAAAAATTAACTATATACAGTACGTAACCTCTTGAGATTAAGTACAAAATTCAGTTAAACACGTACAACATTAAAATCAAACAAAACAAAAAATGTGTCTTTCTTGTGTTCTCAAGTATCAAACGAAACAATATGCGAAAAAACCTTTATTCATGATTTTAATATTTATTCATAAATATGCAAAAAGCCTCTATTCATTCATAGGTATTTTTGTATTACATGAATATTGTTTATGTTTCATTATATAATCCAATAATGTAAGTTAATACTTACATACACCACTAATAATAAAATACGAAATATAACTAAAAAGAATATTAAAATCACATGCCATTGGGGCGACAAGAAGTTGCGAACGAGCACAACTTCTTTAACCCTCTATTATTATTCAGTAAAATTAGGAATTCTGTTAAAATGAAAATGAATCCCCCCATGGATTATGTCATCTTTAACCATTTACACTAAATTCAAGTTCAACTTTAAGTATATATCATATATATTAAAAAATTTACTCTAATTATTTGTATCAAATTTAAATTTTACATAACTTTTTAATATATGTCTCACAAAATTTTTGTGTAGCTACTGTACACACACTTATTTGGTGCTATTCCAAAGAAAGACGAACAAATAGATTTGGATTTACAATATAATTGAAAAAAATTCTACATAAAAAAATGTCCTCGTGTGTGACTAAAGATAAACCTTAGAACTTTCTATGATTTAGTTGTATTGCTTGATATATTTGTCTTTGCGCATAATATTATGATGATCGTAAACGAATTAAAAGTTCAAAATATAACTACTATTAATTTAGGACTTAGGAGTATAATAATAGTCTTGTCTATATAGCTCATTAATTTAATATTTATAATGTAATGAGGCATTTATGTGATGACATTGCTTCTTTATGGAAGAGATTATCCATACCATTTGCTAGAAATGTACACATGGACAAATGGATCCTATTTGAAAAAAAAAAATTATTCTCAACACAATCTCTCTCCTCCACCTAGTTTCTTTCTTCTGTAAGAAGTTTATATAATAGAAAAATATTTTAAAAAATCAATCGGGTTGTGAAAAATCGTAAATGCAAAAGCTGCATGAGAGAAGTAATAGAGAAAAAAAGAATATAGTGGGAGAGAATGGTTGATGAGGTGGCATTCAATCGGTTGGTCAAGGGCCCCTCGCCCCATCCCACCGCGTAAAACACGTGTATCAGACTGCCGTCACACAACTATTCTACTCCATTAATTTATTCAATTATTGCTATTACTCATTTATTTCCTTCCAACTAAATTGTTTCAAACAACTTAACTATTCTACTATTTTAATATTCGAATAAAATAACTAAATCACAGAGTCTCTCTTGTAACTTGTATGTTTAGAAAAAGAATCAAACATAATTTTTTTGGAGACGTTTGAATTCGACACATGTTTTAAAAAAGAATTTTATTAAAAATGAAGAACACAGTCACTTAACTCAAATGCAAAATTTTCGTCCCTTTCATGTTAAAAACTCCATCATTTCTCCGAAGTTTCCCATAAATTGTTGTCTTCGCTACGGTTAAAAGCTGTGTTACTCCAATTGAAGCAGCGGGTGGTGAATCCCCACTCTCCTCTTAATTACCTTCACTTCCTCTTTTGTCCATTTCATATCGTTTGTGGTGTTCGACTCTTTCACCTGATCATCACGCCGATTTCAATTTCAAGTATATCTCCGTTTCAATCTCATATACCTACTTTATTTTACGTGATCCAATTTTGCTCTACTTACTTGCTATCTTCGCTCAACTCTTGTCTTGTTCGAAGAATTTATCGATTTGGTTGATTTTGCGAGTCGTGATTGAGTTTTCCTCCAAGTAGGCAGGAGATTTTTTTCATTATTGTTGGGATTTGGTTGGTAAAGTCCACTGCTTTTCCCCTAATTTTGATTTTTAGGTGACCGTTAAATTCAGATTAAGATATTTTACAGTAGATGCTGGTTTTGTGCTTGTGATCTAACTCTCTCTCTCATGATTGCCATTATTCTTAATTTTTTTAATTATGGATGATTGCGGTCGTGATTAGTATATCCAGGTGATGCTTATTTTACTCTTCTTTGGCCACGCTGTCAAGTTCAGCCGATAATAATTAAATAAAATAAGAGAAGTTGTCTAGTAAGTACGTTTTGGATAATAATTAATCTTAATCTGCTGCTATAATTAGCGATCATTGTTTCAACAATATGCTAACTGAGACATTCCTCCCAAATCTCTTACCAGAATTTTGATGTAT
Source organism: Salvia hispanica (assembly GCF_023119035.1). Taxonomy (NCBI): domain Eukaryota; kingdom Viridiplantae; phylum Streptophyta; class Magnoliopsida; order Lamiales; family Lamiaceae; genus Salvia; species Salvia hispanica. The sequence continues at coordinate 15,526,588 of NC_062969.1, forward strand.
TTGAATTTGATCTGTTTCTGTTGCTGCTAATTATGGGGTAAGAGAAGCCACTCAACCTCCCTCCCCCAACCCTGAATCCTGATGCAAGGAATTGTATCTTCTTGTACATTCTCAATTTGATTTGGAGCTGCTGTTATCCTATTAATTCTTAATGTTTGGTTGTAATGAAGTGCGGTCTCATCTTATGATGTTGGATGTTTCAAAGATAACATCAATGATAGATCTTTTCAATTCCTAACTGTAGGTGTATGTCTTTTTCATATGAGTGTGTCATCCAGCTATCATAAAAGTTATGGTCTCTAATTAAGACAAAGTTTAATTTCTGAAGCCTAAAAATCGAGAAAAATGAAGGCTTTGGATATTTTAAGCATTCTTTTGAAAGGTTGACAGGTGTAGTTATTTTAGTATTTGGGATCCCTGAAGATTGCAGTACTGCTTCTATGCAGGAGATTGACTAGGACTGCTCGCAATATCAACCCACCAGATACTCGGTTGCAAATGAATCAACCCAAAATTAAGCGTAGAATTGGGAAGTATGAGGTCGGAAGAACAATTGGTGAGGGAACATTTGCTAAAGTTAAATTTGCCAGAAATTCCGAGACTGGAGATGCTGTGGCTCTCAAGATTCTTGACAAGGATGCCGTCCTAAAGCACAAAATGGCTGAACAGGTTACTTCTTATTTCATAACATTATTAGTCATGTTCTTCTACCTAGTATATCTGATTCACCTTGTAGTTATGCCTCTGTTACTGTAATTCCTTACAGTGAAATGGCCTCATCCATCTGGCTATGGATTGCTCTAACATATCTTCTAAAAATATTTGGCAGATTAAGCGTGAGATAGCAACGATGAAATTGATTAAACATCCCAATGTGGTTAGCATATATGAGGTCTCTCTCTCTCTCTCTCTCTCCTCCAAAATTTGGTTTCTGTTTAGTGCTTGTTTAGCTGCAAAAAGTTTCCAGGGAGACTCTGTTCTGTGTTTGAGAAAAATTGTATTTCTATCCATAAATATCCACACATGTCAGTCATTTGTTCAATCGGAAAAGATTTTTAATCTTATTCTGCCAAAATGTAGTATTTGCTGGAAACCTGTCGATTTAGTTCTAGCTGTGCTTACATCATCTCAGTTTCTTGATTGCGACTAGCTTTCAATTACTGAATATTCTTATATTTTACAACCTTTTTTCTTCAGGTGATGGCCAGCAAGACCAAGATATTTATCGTTTTGGAGTTTGTCACTGGCGGAGAGCTCTTTGACAAAATTGTAAGATGTGAACTTCCTTCAGCTCCTAGAACTTCACATGCACATGCACCAAGTGGAGATCAAACCTTCAGTTCCTAGAACTTTGATTCTGTCATTTTCTTGCAAAGATCTCATGACATAACTCTCATGTTTTAGTTGGAATACTGGCAGTTACTGTTTGTCGATTGTGTGGTTTGAATTTGAGATATGTGACTGTGAAGGTAAATCATGGAAGGATGCGAGAAGAAGAAGCCAGAAGGTATTTTCAGCAGCTTGTTAATGCTGTTGATTATTGCCATAGTAGGGGGGTCTTTCACAGAGATCTCAAGGTATTTGACTTGCTTTAAACTTTTCTATTGATGTTACTTTATTATGCTTATCTTGCATTGCAACTGCTGCAGCCAGAAAACCTACTGCTGGATGCTGCGGGGAACCTTAAAGTTTCTGATTTTGGATTAAGTGCTTTGTCTCAACAAGTCAGGGTATATCTCGGTCTAGTTTAAAAAACTTGCACTAGTCCAAATTGGCTTGCTTTATTTTGTTCACTTGTTTGACTGAATTTATTTATAAATTTTTAAATGAAATTTCTCAAACTGTTTGCCTAGATATATGGAGTGGTTCACTAAAAAAACTTCTTATTGTGAGAACTCTTGCACCGAACCTATAGAATAACTGAGCTGGACCTGTAAGTAATTCGCGATATTTGCTGAAGGTAGAGTCCAGTGCAGTTACTTTATTGGTTGTTTTTTTCAGTTACTTTGAAGATATTGTGCAAGAGTTCTCACAGTTTACATAAGTCACAATAAAAAAGTATACACATGTATGTGAACTCTTAAATAAGTACTATTCCTAAAACTCTGTTCATGGGCTACCTGTCAGTTTACATATTTAAGTTGAAACAGAATCAGTTTGGGATAAAATAAAAACTGTAAACATTATTTTGGCAGGATGATGGTTTGCTGCATACTACTTGTGGGACGCCAAACTATGTTGCTCCTGAGGTTGGTTACTGAATATGTACTTCATTTTCTTATTCTTCTTCTAGGATTTGATTGACGAGATTATGATCTTCTTAGGTCCTTAATGATCGAGGTTACAATGGAGCAACTGCAGACTTGTGGTCGTGTGGAGTCATACTGTTTGTGTTGCTCGCAGGTTACTTGCCTTTTGATGATTCTAATCTTATCAACCTATATAAAAAAGTGAGCACTTGAGATTTCCCCAGTGCAGTGTTAATCAGATATCTCATTTATATTAAATCTTTTAATGTTCTCAACCTCTATCGTATTACTTCCAGATATGTTCAGCTGAATTCACCTGTCCCCCTTGGATTTCCTTTGGTGCCATGAAATTGATAACTCGGATCCTGGAGCCAAATCCGGAGAAAGTAAGACTATTATCAATTGATGGAATACTAATTGTTAGAATTGTCATTATTGTTTTCTTAATTGTACTACCTATTGTGCTGTGACATTTTTCTCAATGAAATCCTGCATTTGTGTGCTTAATTTGAAATAAATGGTACACTTTTGTATGTGTAGAAATGTAAGGTCTATAACTTTTACATTTATGCAGCGCATTACGATTCCCGATATTTTGGAGGATGAATGGTTTAAAAAGGATTACAAGTCACCATCTTTTGATGAAAAGGAAGACGCAAATTTGGATGACGTGGAAGCTGTATTTAAGGATTCTGAGGTATTTCTTGCAAGCACATGGAATTATTCTTTAAACCCATAGGCCAAAATATATAGTTCTGGAAATGTCTCATATTCCTTTGCATACAGGAATATCATGTAACTGAGAAAAGGGAGGTGAAGCCAGCTGCCATGAATGCCTTTGAGTTGATTTCAATGTCAAAAGGTCTGGATCTTGGTAATCTATTTGATGAACAGGTACGAGTCCCTTTATCTTCTTCGTTTTCCAAGAATTATAGTTATTGATTACAGAAGTAGAGAAAAGAATTAGAGTGGAAACTTACCAGCCAATTTATCAAATAGCAGAGGTCTAAGAAGGCCTAAGTGGAGAACTAGATGTACTTAGGTGCTATAACTTCAGAAATCCTATAGTCGATGAGAGCTAGTTGTATTTGTTACAAAAATCACTGTTTAACCATATTTAGTTATTTCATTGCTGTATAGAATAATCCTATTAGCTTATCTGTATTAAAAACAAACTAAAATTCACAAGGGAGTGGCTAATGTCAAATGCTAACCCCTGGAAAATGACTGTTAATGACCTCATTATTGTTTAGGAAAGTAGTGGTAAAAGTTATTGTGGGTGTTCAAGCTCTTATTACATGGTGGAACTATTTTCTTACCTCATGCACTTTTGCTTTCCCTGGCACTCTGATTGCAGGGATTCAAGAGAGAAACGAGGTTTACATCTAAATCATCGGCAAAGGATATAATTAGTAAAATTGAAGAAGCTGCAAAACCTCTTGGTTTTGATGTCCAGAAGAAGAATTACAAGGTATATTGAGCCCTCAATGCAATTACACTTCTGCTGTATGTCCGGACCCATGATGTAATAAAGTTAGATTTGTTCTACACCATATGATCTCACGTGTTGGTCATCTTGGTAATAGTACTTCTCTTTCTCTGTCTCAGATGAGGCTTGAAAATTCAAAAGCTGGAAGAAAAGGCAATCTCAATATCGCCACGGAGGTATATATAGTATCTGATAAAAAAATTGTGACTCTTGAACCAAGTACTTGAGACTTTTTTGTAAATACAAGGTATAGTTAATTTTTATTGGGTGCTTTAATCAGGTTTTTCAAGTGGCCCCTTCTTTGCATATGGTTGAGGTTAGAAAAGCAAAGGGAGATACTTTGGAATTCCACAAGGTACTCCTACTTCTTTGGATGTTTTTGTCTAAACATCTTAATTTCTAACATGAATATATGGGCTTTTGCTGTCAGCCACATCCTAATTTCTAACATGAGTCACCCCCCATCCATTGTCTTTTCATTGTTGGAGATTTTAACTAAACTAAGTGATGCCATTGCTGCTTATGCAATCTTTATGGAATTCTCCCATCTAGGGATCTCATGGATCTAAGGAGAGAAATTTAAATAGGCCGTTGTTTACTTATTTGATACTCCCTCCGTCCCAGGGTGAGACGTATTCCTTTTTGGGTCGACCCCACTAACTTGATGCATTTCCTTCATTGGCCAAAAAAACAACACTGTATCTCTCTACTACTTTTTTCTCCCTTACTTTTTTCTCCCTCCTACTTTTTTCTCCCTTACTTTTTTCTCCCTCCTACTTTTTTCTCTATTCAACTATACTGAATAACACTACCTAAAATCATGTGCCCAAAAGAGGCGCTCCACTTACCGTGGGACGGAGGGAGTATAAATTAGTATGTGGTAACTGTGAACAAAAATATCACTTGATTGTCCATTCCATAGCAATATATCAATAATTGTAGTGCAGAAACTACATCATCTAGACTTTTCCTTTAACTTGGAACAAGAATATCAATACTGGGTGGAAAATCTTGTTTGTCGAAATTAAATAAAAGCTCGTGAAATCGGATCCTGAATTGGGGCAATATTATTTAGTGCCCATCATTGCTCTTCATTCTTGCATGCATTGTCATCTTCGTTACATATACGTGTGCATTTTACATGTAAAAGAAGTAGAGCCAGTGACTATATGGAATGTAATTAAGAGATGTATCATGCTCTATGCGCTCATTTCTGTCGTATTTATACATGCAGTTCTACAAGAACCTCTCCACCAGCCTTGAAGATGTGGTATGGAAATCCGAAGATGACGCCCCACACAAAAAGTAGCAGTGTTTCTCCGATGAAAAGCTGCAGCAGAAGTCTCTTATAAGTGTGTTGTTGTTTCTTCATTCTTGATTTCTCTCACCGGACATTTTTTGCACGGCTAGATATTTGAATGGAAGTGGTTTTGATGCTGTTATGAGACTTATGAGATGAGATGTGGCTTTTGATTAGGAAAATCCACTCTTAACTGTATATTAGGGACTCTCTTGATAAAATGGAAGTTCCAAAAAAGAGACATCATCTTTTAGTGCCAAATTTAATTCACAACTCATAACTATCAGAAACTACATGGAATATAAAAGTAACAGGTTTCTCCATTGTATTCACAGTATCTCCCAACATATTTCCAGATACACCAATAAAAAATAGTACATCTACTGTGTGTTTATTATTTATAAAACAGCTACCTCAATCTCCTATGAGGACTGAGCTGGTGATTCATAGCTCGAGCTGAGGCTCTTGGAGCAGCGGTGGATTTTTGGATTTCGAGGAGGGCGGCCAAGACCTCCGTCATGACTGGCCTGCTCCTGGGATCCGTGTCAGTGCAACGCAAGGCCACGGCCGCAGCCGCCTGCGCCCCCTTCTTAGAGTACTGCCCTCCCAGCCTTGAATCCATGATCCTCAACACCTTCCTAGTGTCCGTGAGGAACGGCTTCGTCCAGTCCACCAACGTCTCCTCCGCACCCCCGGCGTTCTCGTCCCCTGCCGCCCGTTTCCCAGATAGAAGCTCCAGCAGCACCACTCCAAAACTGTACACGTCGCTCTTGGGGTTCAAGTGGCCTGTGGCCACGTACTCGGGCGCAGCGTACCCCCTCGTGCCCACAACCCGGGTCGAAACGTGGGTCCTGTCCCCCTTGGGCCCCTCCCTCGCGAGGCCGAAATCCGACAGCTTGGCATTGAACTCCTGCATTGATCATAAGTACGTATTAGGTCGAATGCACACGCACAAGAGTGAGTCATTGAGTGAGATAAGAAGAGATGATGCACCGAGTCGAGAAGCACGTTGGACGCCTTGAGGTCTCGGTAGATGACATTGGCGTCGAGGCTGTGCAGGAAGGCCAGCCCCCTCGCCACGTCCACCGCGATCCTCATCCGAGTAGCCCACGGCATCAGCTGCACTCCCTCTGTCAATGGAAGACTTACTATTATTAGTACTTAAAATTAAACTAGCCATATATATATGCATTCTTGACCAACAAAACTCATCACTCACTTCTAAACAAGTGATTCTCTAAGCTCCCTTTTGGCATGTATTCATACACTAGAAGCTTCTTCTCTGCCTCCGAGCAATACCCAATCAACTTCACCAGATTCTCATGGTGCAGTAGCCCCAAATAGTTCACTTCTGCCTGCAAAAATCATCACTCATTATTAATGTCGCAATTGTTAGCAAGTTTTTTTTTTAAAAAAAAAAACACTAGAGAACTTAAAGCAGTGTATAAGTTTAATGAGTCACTCATCCTATGAATTTCTATCATAGTATTGAATATAAATCTGCACTGAAACCGTGACCCAGATATTACAAGAAAAAAATAAAAGAAAAAGAAAATAGTGATTAGGAATAGACATATTACAAGCCATTCTCGGTGGCCTTGAACGCTCTCGGGCTTGAGCTTCTTGACGGCAACGACGAGGCCGGTGCCGGGGCGGCAGGGGGCGAAGGTTTGGTCGTCAATCCAGCCTTTGAAGACGTAGCCGAAGCCGCCCTCGCCGAGGAGGCTGTCGGAGCGGAAGTTGCGAGTGGCATTCTTGAGATCACAGAAGGCGAAGGATTTGAGGTTGCTTTTCTCACCCAACAACATGCTGCTGCTGCATACCACTCCTGATTGCTTCTCCTCCGCGCCGCCGCCTGTCATCATCAATTCAAGACTCATTTCATTCAATCACAATTCACAACAACAACAACAAGTGCATATAAGTGTATAAATATTGATTGAGTTTTAAGTGTTAAGTGGTATAGTACCTGAGAATTGGCCAGAAGAAGCATGCGCAAGTTTAGCAGAGGATTTACCAAGGCAGAGACCCATAGTGAATGAAGAGATGGAGGAAAGGAGAGGGAGGCCATCCTCCACCCTTATTCACAAACACATGTTGTTTAGTCAAAGGATGAACAAAATCTACTTTGAAAATTGGTGACATTGTCTCTGCATTCTATGGTCCCACCTGGACTACTTTTTTTTTTATTAATGCAATTTACATTGTTTGACTGGGAATTCTCATTTTTCTAAGCATTGACCAATCTACTCTATCCTCAATTATCAACTACTAGTATAAAATACAAGTTTTTTTTAAGTCTGCAATTTTCTCCATCTGATCCAAATATAAAATTTTCAATCAAATTTTGATCTCATGTGGCTAGCACAAAAATTTATGTTGCTTAATCTGAATTATACTCCCTCTATCCTCATGCTAATATTTCTTTTCAGTATAGGATTCAAGAACAATTATTTTAAATGAGTTAAGTAAAAGAAGAATAAAGTAGAAAGGAAAAAAGTAGAAAGATGGAGAAAGAGATAAAGATTTTACAAAAAAGTTAATGACCCAACTACAGTGGGATAACCCAAAAAGAAATACGACTGAGCTACAAAGGGACAGAGGGAGTACTATATTAAACGATATTATTTTGACATCCTAATTTTTGAATTTGATGCGAATAATGTGTCTAACCGTATGTCTCGTAGATTTGTCGGGTTTGAAGGATGATCTGTCAAGAGAAATTTACACAGATTTTAAAATTTGTGATTTTCACCACCTTTCAAAAATCGTGAGAAATACTTTAATTCACCCAAAGTTTATAATTTTTCGTACCAATATTTCTCTGTCGGGTTTGAAGAATAACCTACTATAAAAAAATTGAGACAAATCTTTGAACTTTCAAAATTCATAGAAAATACAAGAATACAATATATATTTCGTGCTATCTCTTCACCGTCTATTTTATGTATCAAGGGTTAAATTGTCTCTGATTATAGGACTTACGATTTCATTTTATTCTACTATTTAACAGCTTAAACGAGATTTAGAAAAAAATAAGTAAAGAATGGATAGTTTATTTCGTAGATAAACATGAGAAATAATAGTAATTGACCTATCTCAATTTTTTCACCCTCGAGCAGTGTCAACTATACCAATTAATGAAATATTTAATGTATATACGACTTTGATTATATTGAACTGTTCTTCATAAATGTAAATTTCCAAATATAACATGTGCATATACTGATTATTATATGCAGTTTGGTTGCTGAGGCGGTGATATCATAAGAGTATATTTGTTTTTAAATTCCCTTTTGTAAAATGGATATTTCTATTTTTAGAGAACGTCAATATTGACCTAATTATTGATGTATCTGAATTATTTGAGGTGGTACGACTTTTTCCAATTATTTTTTAAAATAAAAATTCAGTTTTTTCTATTCGAACAATTTGTCTTAGGTCAAAAAAAAAAGTAGAGGGACGTCAAACTCTTTACATGGCAAAAATTCGGATTTACGGGTATCAATTTTAATTAAAAATTTAATCAAACTTCAACAAATTTAATTTAATGAAAAGTTAATTAATTAAGGATAAATAAATGCACTAAAAAATTAAAAATAAATAAATATTTAACGTATTAATTAATCAGTCCAGTTGTATTTTATTGTCAAAACGATGACGATTGTCTATGTTAAGAACATATCAATAATTAAATTCGCACCATCTTAATTTATTCTCTAAAAAAAATACATATAGATGTCGCTGACCAAAATCAAAATTGATTTGTCAAATATGTGATATAACAACTCTTTGAAGTTTCTCCATTTTGGTTGTCAGTTACGAATAAGGAAGCTTCAAATATATTTCTTGTTTGCTGTATACAAAAGAATTTGAATATTCTTAAAATCTCTTTAATTATAGGTTGACATAGACTCATTTGTCGCTTAAGAGGAAGTTGCATTTTCCTTTTGGAGAGTATATACCACTGCGACATATATATACTTTTCGAAAATTTATGTCCAAGAAAATTAGGCAAAAAGGATGCTTTATATAAATAGGTAGCTAGACAAACAAAAAATTATTTTCTGATGTGGCTATATTTAGCCAATTAATATTTTATGTTCCTCAATTGTTTGATTAGTTTACGTTGGGTGCTTAACTGCTTATTGAGTAATCATTTGTTCTTGTGCAATAATTTTGTTTAAAATCATAAAATTGATATACAAAACATTGTTCAAGCATGCTATAATTTTCTTAATTTCTCAATGTTGGATATTTATTTGTAATGTGAATGATTCTTGATGAGAATATGAGCACAATATTATAAATTGTTCTATATCATTAACTTGAGCACATTAGTTGTTATACTGTACATGTACTTTTAGAATTTTAGTTTATCTTTTACTTTGCATATTTAATTTTTTGTTTATTAATTTGTAACCCTCCGCTTTACATGTTTGGCTCATAAACCATAAAGATAAATTTATTTGAAAATGATTTGCACTTTCGAAATAACTAATGAAAATTTGTAGAAAAGAGCTATCACGATGTGACGAATATCTTTTCACTTAAACTAATTTTCTTTATGAATCTATAAGTTATTAGGATTTTATTTGATTTAGTTTAATTGGATTTTATTTATTTCTCTTGATATTTCTTTTATCTCACATATTATGAATATATAGTACTCCGTATGACTCATTGATCATAATTAAGAATGAAGAAATAAAATATTTTTATCATTCTCATTCATGGAAGAAACTGATTCCTTTCAGCTTCTTCTCAAAAAAACTACGCTCTTCAAATAATTTCTTCGATACATATATCAAATCCTTAACTATTACGTATCACGATCAAATTCCACTCCTTTTTTTTCAGAACACAAAAATATAAAATCAATCAATTAGCAGGAAATGAAAATTTATCATTAGTAATTAATATGAAAGCTATCCGCAGCCATAAGTCAACATTAAATCATAATGAAGTTTAATTTGCGAAGTTTTCCGTATTTGGACTGAGTCACGACGACTTTTTTAGTTCTAGTATTTCATAAATTTAGTTTTATTAACGAAAGAAAATCTAAAAAATTGTGTCACTGTCAATGAAAACGAATTTATAGAAAATTATGATGGTCATTTCAATGAATTCGATGAATCTAAATCAGAATTAAAATGGATATGACCCATTAGAGACATCCCTTCTTTGAATGATAGAAATAGAATAATCGCTAAAGATGTCCCACTTGCTTTATAATGCGAAAAATGCCCATACAATCGAGCTTGAAATGATCTACCTGTAATTTTGTTGTATTTTTGTTATTTTCTAAATTAAGTTTATCTTCTTTTCTGTACTGTTATCTAAGAATTAATAAATAATCAATCAGTAAATTAATCTAACATTTTCTTTATGCTTATAATTTTACAGTGTGTATCCCACCATCGTTTTTGAAAAGGAATTGTTCCTAAACATATGATTATTAAGTTAACATAAAAATCGCTATTTTTAACATTTTATTTTTTTCTTCAATTCTCAAAATCATCTTTTATAGCAAAGTTTCTTTTTTTTTCTTCTTCTTTCTTAATGGAATTTAATTTGGTATTTAATATTATAAATATTTTATCATCTATTTTAACAAAATATATTTAAAACGTGTAATAGGATTAGGTGATAATAAAATTTTTGGCTGATGTACATGTAAGTCGTAACTATGAATGGTACACAGTTATTCACTGCTATAAGTGAGAATATAATATTGTATACATTGTCAATTACAGCTGGTTAAGAAGTCTATTGCATATACTGATATTTTATTTTGGTCTAAAATACTATATTTAATAATTTTTATTCTAAACATAATAAATTGGCCTATTTTGGTCCTAAAAGTGACAGTCACATTAGTTTTGATGGTTAAAACTATTTTGATCCAACTAGTACCTCAAATATTATACTACCATAAAGTCAATTTTGGATTCATCAACAAATGGACATTTTACGATTTTGAGTGAATAGTTTTAGATTTGTTACTTTTTTTTGAGCGTTATGTGCTAAATAAATCAATAAATACAAAATCATAAATTCAATTAATTATATAAACGATCCATGCTTTGAATATAATCTCACATTTTCGATTTTGTGAGCTGCAATTGAGATGAGAAATAAACTACACTTGATATAAAATTCCCATCACTATTTTGGGAACTCAATTTTCACCACAATACAAAACTCAAAACCTGTTTATTTACAATGCAGAGTTGTTACATAAATTATTCAGACCACACATTCACCATTTCCTTCCAAATGAAAAGACAATTACAAATCAAGAAAACAAAAAAAATAGCAAGAAAATTAGATCTCAAGGCAACTGACACCAAACCAAAAAAAAAGGAGCCAATTCCACAACAAGTCACCACCAAATATTCCATCAAGGCAGCCTATCTCTCTACTGTTACATTCCCTGAAATATCGTCAGCTCGCTCGATCAAGCTCCTGCATCCGGCCCAGCTAGCGTAATCTGTTAAAACGAGAGCATCACAATGTGTTCCTTGTGACGAAAATTCAAGAAGGTGAAACTTACATTACAGTCAAATGCAAATCTTCTTGCAAGCATGATAGCTGCGTTTCTTTCTCTCTCCGATTCAAATGCTAATACGAAGGAATGTCCTGCTTTCGCCTGCCAGTATACGGCCTGTGCTGCAGCATTCCCACCGCCTCTAACTCCACATAGCTGAGCACACCAAGAAAATTTTGTCGAGATTGTTTACATCAAACTTCAACGAGGATTAGACAGATTGCTACTTCAAACTAAGAAGCAGTAGTCATTTGGTTGATTCATTTAGTCTTTGAAGGATATGATTATTTTGACTGTACATTTTGTTAAACTACTAAATAGTATTAAGAAAAAATATTTGGTTCTCGATGAGTTGAGACAAATGCCAGAAACACGAATCAAACAAGGGCGAGATGAATACCTGCATTGAATTGGAATAGTATTCTTTTACGAGTGTTGTCTTGGCTCGGCAAAGTTTCATTCTCATCTTACCAACATGCAGTACATGGATGGCGTGCGAGTCATGATCTGCCCCATTCATCTGGATGACGACTACCTGCAAGGCTTTTCATGGAAAACGTGAGCAGCTGTGGGAAAAGAGAGAGCATGCGCATTGTTGTCTGTTGAAGTAAAAGAACAATCCATCTTATCAACAATATGAAAGCCCAATATTTATATTTTTTTATAAGACATGCTATTCACAGACTACATAATTTGAGTATGTTTTTCTATAGAGCTACCAGGGAGCAATGAATTGGATGAGTACTAAGTATCATTTTTGGAACTTTCGGGTATATTGAAGTACTAAAATATTAAAATTCAAGAGTAGAAATGTTCCCGAAAGAGAGGCTACAGCCACCTCAGAAATCAAACAAACAAACAGCAGTTGACTACCAAATTTTTCAATGGAAATGCAGGAATTACATACATTGAACTCAGTGTCATGCCTTCTCACAAGTGCTTCTACATAGCTTCCCAATCCTGCAGCTGTAATCAGAAAACAAGGTAAGTTTCCAATAGTCGAAAATCGCCAAATTTTAAGAACACAAAAGGTAATACTGACAAACCAGGATCGACAGGTCCAGAGGTTGCGACTGTAGTTGTTTGATCATTAGCCGAAATTTCAGCTTGAAGCATTCGTCCAACATCACAAGGCTCGGGAGCATATACAGATTTGGTAGCTCCTATCATCGTAAAAAGCCAGTTATAATCAACAAACATCATAAAATTGCAAAGCATAATAATTTCGAGCCACCAATGCATAGAGTGGTAGTTGAAAAGTGTACATTAGAATAAATGCTAACAGAAAATCAAGTGCAACAGCAAGACACCGTGGTGAACATCTAGATATTTAGATAGTAAATTTTGCTTATAACAGCAACAATGACATCTTTACCTATTGGCAGATTCACTAATACAAATGATTTATTAAGGTGCAAACAAGGACGACAGCAAACAGTTAAGCAGAGCACATACCTGATATAAGCTCCTTCTTGCCACTCTCAGGCATTAAACGATACCATTGAATTGCACATTCCGAAAGTTCTGGAGCACTATCAGAACATTGATATATAAACAAAACTGAACCTAATGCCTCCGTGCCATCTATGTCATACAAATGGGGTGTGTTTTTACCGCCATTCCTGGTTATTGCGAGCTGCAAATAGTCAACCAAAAGAACATTTAAGAAGGGAATTTGTGTGCGTGGGTTGGCAAAGAGGTAGAGTGCTTGATGCCCGGAACAAAGGTTATGGGTTCAAGTCCACCATGGCACGGTCTTTAAAATTTATGTTCAGGTGCCAATCAAACAAATAGAAGGAAATTTGAAGGATACTTTAGAAATTTTAGACATTAAAGAATAAAATACTGACAAACAGAGGATTGGCAGAAGAATGTCATAATTCATTAATATGCAGAATACGCACTGGTAACTGCAAACTAAATATTGCACCTCATATATTCACTTAGCCCAAAACTTAAGACTCTTAGTTTTACTTTTGGAATTGGAATTGCTTGTGTGGCTCCATGCCTCCATTTCCTAATAAGGGACTCCTTAGCAAACCTTATATCCTAAAAGGTAAGAAGTCTTTTGCAATTTGAGGGTGATTACCCGTGCTGAATATTGTACTTGCAGTTTGTCTGTGTTTTATCACTGTGACTTTCCTTTTTTGTCACGGAAGGCAAGCTTTTTGTTTCGCAAGGATCTTAAGCATGAAAACGAACGAAATAGAAGCAAATTACAACCTATATGCACTAGAGTCGTACTTTACTTTCTTCTTTTACAGGCCCATGATTGGCACAACTTACCAAATTTAGCTACTACAGATAGTCATTAAATCTTCCTTCTAGCAGTAATATATTTTACCCAAATTGAGATGAGTTTAAGCCATCAAATTTTTGCATTAATGAACAAAACCCACCAATAGGCAAAACCAACAATTCCTAACTGATAACTAGAAATAGAACATACTATACAAAAGGATGTACTAAGATAAAAAGGTGAGATTTATAAAAAATACCTCCTTCTGAAGCTGTAGCGAATGCTTTGACTTTTCAGCAAGTTGGATCCTCAATGCTTGAAGCTCATGTTCCATATCCATGACCTGAAAAACAGGTATGTCTCCTGAGTGAGATACAGAGTACAGACATACACGCACGATATCTATGTTTAAAAAAAAAGTACTGATTCATAATCTAAAGTATATCTTCCCAAGAATATACTCCAAAAGCTAAATGCTTAAGTATTTAAACCATGTGACTGCTATAATATTAAATGTCTTATAGATTATGATATAATATTTGAATTCTATAGATTATAGGAATAACACCATGATTCTTTTTAAATTATACTTCTTGATTGGTGCTGAGCTAACTATAGTATTGTATTGACTACTGACTGAAACTCCATGATAGCAAGAATAAATGAAACAGATGTAATACCCTACTAGGTTGATGTAGCATTTTTATTCGTCTAGCCTCTTGAACCTCCTTCATCAATTCATCCAAGTCCTGGTCATGGAAAAAGAAAATAGACAGCACAAATCAATGACGCTACTTTGGGATTTATAATAGAGTATGATATCTTGTAAAAGCTAACGATATGAACTTCTACAGGTCAGCTTTTCGTATTTTTTGATATGCAAACACGTTAAATTACTTCTCAAGTCTCAACAAACATCTAATGCTTAACAGTGGGACTCCACTATCACTATGCATGCTTACAGAAGTGTGAGCAAAAGGCTATCACAGAAGTCGTACAATTCATGAATAACAGTATACCCCAAGTTATGCTTATGCACTGAAAAAAGCCATCTTCACCTCTTATTACATGCATATATAAACCACAAGTTGGAGAATTCGTTCAAGAACATAAATAAGACACCTAGCTGTTAGGAAAGATCTAATAGAAAAGTCTTGTTGTAAGTTCATTTCGGTTGAATGAATACTCATTGAAGATTTAAAGCACCATAACAGAAGTACAAAGCCACACATATAGCTGTTTTTTTAAATCTAGGACGAAGAATATCTATTGGAACCTGTTTCCCTGAAGCTCGTGACATTCGCTCATGTTCCTGAAGAGCCTCTTCTACTCGCTGGACTGCTTTTCTAGCATTCTCAATTTCAGCCAGTGCAAAAGCTCTCTCTTCATCAACAAGTTTCTTAGCATCGTTAGAAGCCTAAAAATGATACTTTTCAGCTTTTCTCCTTTGGTAATGGAAACAAACAAGTTCATTATAGAACAAACATATACAGCAATTCCACCTGTTTCAAAAAAGTTGCAAGCTTTTTTACTTCTGCCTTCTCTTGAATGAGCTCTCCTTCTCTCTGAGTTAAATGAACTGCTAAAGCTTCAACCTATAAAAATTAAAAAAATCAACAAATGGGACCATTGAGGAAGACACGTATGATATAATTGCATCTAAGTAAGGTAGATAGAAGACAGTAAAGGACCAATATAGAAGCAATCATTTGGAGATTGAGAATAACCAACCATAGCTATAGCTTCTTCCACATCATCTTTGTTTGAGCCAGCTACGCGCCCTCTCAGTGCTTCAAGTGTGTCCCTGAGTTTCTTTAGAAGTACATGTTTCTCTAGTGTGACTGCCTCTTTGAGCCTAGCCTGGAAGCCAGAAGCAACCAACTTTACAATACTTGACATCAATTTAAAGACAGAATCACAGTTTTGAACTTGGAAGTACTAAAATGAAACACGGATATATGATATGCCTTTGACAGAGAGCCGCTTAAAGAGCAGACAATTCAAAACATAGATTACAAAGTAAAACCAGTTCAAACAAGAGGGGACCTCATCAGATAGCTTTGCAGCAGCAGCCAAACCCTTCTCAAATTTGCTAGCAAGGTCGCGCACTGAGAGGCGTTTCTGCTGCTCCAGCAATAGGGCAGTCTCTCGTGCAACCATGTCTTTCATAGAGGACATCTCAGCGTCTTCTTTCACCTCTACGATTTGATTGTTGGCACCAATTTTATAATGTGGAAAGCGACTTGTGGCAAAAAACACATCAGTAGAAACTGGAGAGACTGCATCCTTTTGCGTTGCATAGCTATAATCATGGGTTAACCTCGTCATGATTGAATTTTCCTAAATGCAGCAAAGAGAACACAGTTTCAGCAGTAATACAGTATCTTGGTAATTATAAAGGAACTTCACTAGATACTTGCTCCCAATAGTAGGGAATGCATTTAGAATTATATATTGAACTTTTATACCTCAGGTTAACCAAACACGAACACATTAACCAATAACCAGTCAATCTAAAACTTGAGAGCAAAATGTAAACCCGCACAAAATGAGAAAAGCAAAGAGTCTTACAAGCAATTCAAATGACACACACACACACACACATATACATATATTTAGGCTTTTCAAGATTAATTCTTTTCTTTGTTTTGCTGTGTTTTTTCTTAACCAGGCTGATTCTATCTTATGTACTCCTAGTATTTTACACCTACAGGCTACAGCACATGAATGCAAACATTAATCTGAATTCTGACACGATTTTCAATTCAACCATACAAAAAATAGAGAAGAAGGCCCAAAAGAAAAAAAAAATTAAGGTAAAGGAAAAACTAACAACCGAAATATACTACTCCTATTCACTGTATAACATCAACTACATCCAATTGCTGATATAGAACTCAAATGTGATGATCAGTCCCCAAAAATACAAAAAAAAAAGAGCAAAATCGTTCAATGTAGACAGCAAATAAAGCTCACGTTGCAGAGCGTTGAAACCATTAAAAAATTGTCCAATTCTAGAAGGACATGAGAAAGAAAATGATGTTGATTCTGAATAAGCAAATAAAAAGGAGACTGAACACGGATGCTAATTAGCAAAGGTAGACTAAAACAATGCTAGAATTTACCCACAGATCATGTCAGTAGAAGAAACTGGAGAGGATGTTTGACCCCAAAAAGTAGAAATAAACAACAGCTTTGGTGTTTAAATAGCAGCAGTTTTTGAATGTAGATAGAAAAAGAGTAGTATGAATGTAGGAAGGAAGGGGCAGAGAACTGAGAGAAGAAAGAAAAAGGCAGTTTGAAATAAATGGCCTTCTTGTTTGCTTTTTTAAAAGCTATTGAAACAAAGAAAAAGCCGCCCTAATTATACAAACATATGTTGACATATATATACTGCCACCGGAAAAGCTTACCCATCAACCAAAAATTTGATCTTTGTTCAATAATCAACTACTAAAATGTATACATATGTGATACTGATGATGCTGATGAAGGAAAGTTGAAATTTTTTCTTGGTTAGGAGTGTTTCAAGATTCCAAAAGATAACGAGAATAAATTAAAATTATAGTTAGTCAACTATACGATAGGGACAAAATGAGTTTTTATTTCTCTTTTTACTAGAATTTAAATTACTATTGAATTTGTGATTGATATTTGTGGTTGCTTGAAATCCCCTCATTTGTCGTGCAAGCATAATATTTTGATTACTTTAATATATGCATCTTATTTTATTGTAAATATTTTGTTTGTAGAGTACGTGTACAAAATATAGATTGAAATTGAAAGATACTAGGTTTTAAAAGCGATGAAAAAATGGGATGATTTGCTCTATAATTATTATGTATTCTGTTACTATAGTTGGATATCTGTATTTGATTGTATTATATATTGGTGAGTGGATAGCATGGAGTATTAAAATTTCATGTAGTTTTATCAAATAAAAGATAAAATCATTTAGTTGACATATAGAGCCTTAGGGAGGGTACATTCATTTATTTTGCACGTTGAAAGATTTAATACTATAAAAGATGTATGAAAAATATGCTAGACTTTGAAATATAAATACTACTACTAATGTAGGGATTGAATCATAATCACATTCCAAATCATAATTGAGGGACTGAATCAATTTGTAGCCATTGGCTTCGTTAAGTTAGATTTTGAATATATCTAATACGTTGCTTAATATTCTTAATCAGAAAAATAATTGCGAATCAAATACCGCGGCTATATTAACCTATAATTGCTAAACAAATACTGCGAGGTATTAAAAGAATCAACAAAATAACCATACAGGCATAATCACATAAACAAGTACTTATATTATTTTAAAAATAACGTATGAAACATTAAAGTGTGTGATGTAAATATGTAATACTTGGGGGTGGCGAAACGGGTTACCCGCAGGTATCCGCATCCGACAAGTCGAGTACCCGTACCCATTTTACCCAAATTTGTTGTCCTAATACCCGCCCCGCGGTATATCGGGATTACCCGATACCCGTGTCGGGTATCCCGTACCCAACATTGCGGGTACCCGTACCTGACCCAAAATCCTAATAAAAAATTTGAAAACCATAATAACCGTCAACGTTCCTTAATTTACTTTATTAATATCGATGGTGATGTTGAATAGATTGAGAATAAAAGTGAGGGGACACTTTATAGCTAATTCCGGTGAGTTTTCAATTGTATGTTCGTTGGAATATAAAAATGTTTTAAAAGGACTCTTAGATTATATAAAGTACTTCCATTATTTCCCCTTAATAGAGGTATTTCAATTTCTTCACTCATTTTGGAAATATAATAATAGAAATACTCTTCTCTACATTATTATCTCTCTAACTTTATTTTTTTTCCGTTCTAACTATTTAGTTTTAATTTTTCAAAATGAGTGCATATATGGCTATTAAGTAAGTAGGAGTATTATTTCACTATTTACTTTTTTTCTCCACTTTGACTATTTAAACACCTTTATTAATATGGAACAGATGGAGTATTAAAAGATAGAATATGACTAATACTAATAATAACGGGTATTATCGGGACTAACGGGTATACCGCGCGGGTAGTGGGCATACCCGCTACCCGCAAAACTCTAAAACACATTACTCGATCCCGCCCCGTTTCTCGTTATCGTCGGGTAGCGGGTCGAGATGGGAATTACCCATTACCCGCTACCCATTTTGTCACCCCTACTAATACTATATAAGTTGCATACGACATTAATAGAGGAATTACTTCCCAAAAACTAACGTGATTTATAAAGTTGATTTGGAATTCCACGGTTGAGCATTTAATATTCGTAACTCAATAGTAGGCTCGACAAATAGGTATCGCATTATTCAACGAATAACTTGAATTTATTGTTACACTAATCCACTTAACCTCACATTAACTTCCTATCTCTAGATTTTTTTACGCTTTTGTAACATGTTTTCGAAGCCGTTATTAGCTAAAGAGATATTTTTACGCTTTGTAACATGTTATTTGAAGCCGTTATTGGTCGCGCATCTGTTCTTTAAAATTCCATTACAATTAAAATTCATGAAAACTTGATCGGAGACTCAACTGGACAAATAGAGCAACAACAACCCCCCGAATAGAGAGATTTTACGATCACAACAATAACGAAATCCAGTCGTAGCAAAACAGAGGGAGAATCAGTGTCTTGCATTCAACCTGAACCTCCGGTACGATTTAACCTTGAATCATCAAATAACAAGTTATACATCGAGTTATGGAGATGAATTAAGTTACTGAATGAATTTGGTTACTTTAATTTGATTGTTTAGTTGGAACTTGGAAGAAAATTTATTATATTTTATGTGAACTTAAAATTATCTAAAGGTCATGTATTCGTGTAACAATTGGTTTCACTCACATGAGTAACAAAGTGCCCACCTACTGTTTTGTCATATTTTTTAATTTTTTTACGCTTTTGTAACATGTTTTTGAAGCCGTTATTAGCTAAAGAGATATTTTTACGCTTTGTAACATGTTATTTGAAGCCGTTATTGGTCGCGCATCTGTTCTTTAAAATTCCATTACAATTAAAATTCATGAAAACTTGATCGGAGACTCAACTGGACAAATAGAGCAACAACAACCCCCCGAATAGAGAGATTTTACGATCACAACAATAACGAAATCCAGTCATAGCAAAACAGAGGGAGAATCAGTGTCTTGCATTCAACCTGAACCTCCGGTACGATTTAACCTTGAATCATCAAATAACAAGTTATACATCGAGTTATGGAGATGAATTAAGTTACTGAATGAATTTGGTTACTTTAATTTGATTGTTTAGTTGGAACTTGGAAGAAAATTTATGATATTTTATGTGAACTTAAAATTATCTAAAGGTCATGTATTCGTGTAACAATTGGTTTCACTCACATGAGTAACAAAGTGTCCACCTACTGTTTTGTCATATTTTTTGATGTTCCTGTGGCTCATCCTATTTTAACTGTTATAGGTTGGGTTTAATTGGCAAAAGAGGAAAGTAGTCAAAAATAACAATTTAAACATGTTTCATCGCACTAGTAATATAGTAGTAGTTAATATGATCTTATAAAATTGGGCAACCACTCATTAGAACAAAACTCTGCCACGTTTTTCAATGACAAGCGTAGGTTGGGCAGTACTATCATGTTCGGGCATTCATCCGTCTTATATTTATCTATGTCGAGCTCACGGGTGCCCCTATTTTTATCTTTGTTAAGATCATTGGTGCCCTTTTCACAAGGTTCTCCGTGTTTACAACAAACTCGTGTTTGTTTCTTACTTTTACCTGTCCGATCACTACCAATACACATCACTCAAACCTTATCATCGGCATCAGAATCCTCTAATGATCTCATATAATCATCATATAATCATCTGGATCTTCTTCATCCGATGGAATTAAATCTAATATCCTTAGTTGCATTATAATGTTTTAAACATGTAATATCTATATTACGATAAAGTTAAACTGAAATCATTTAAATTAAATGTACATTTATGTTGTCGTAGAGTTGTATAGTCATGACTCTTATCTAATATCACGTTCCACCTCTCACAGCGTTGAAGTGCAGTTTCAGAGTTTTTCAATTCCCAGAACTCGGCCAAATCTGGTACGAGTTCAATGAGCCATAACTTCAAAGCCTACACAGCGCCTTTCAGGTGTTATATCGGGTTTTCCTTAATTTTTGTACTCGAGTTGGTAATATATTTGCTCAAAACATAATAAGATAACGAACTCCAAGCGAAGTTCTCTCGTACCTTTTCATCCTCAATTAAATTCCACAGCCATGGCCTCATTGCGTTTTGTCCAAGCCCAAGAAATACTGTGTGAACTATAATCAAGTTTTTAACCTTGAAAATATGTGTTAGATTCAGTTCCAAACCCCTTATCCTTAAGATCCCTTCAAATATGTGGTTCATACCTTCATAATAATGTGTGAACCCATTATTATGCTAGTGTATTTAACAATCTACCCACCAATAGAGAACCACTTCAGTATAGATTTGCCATCTATCTGTCGGGCAAGGAAATAATGTATAGCACTGGTTGACATTGACTGCTTCACACAGCCTTCCAATGACACTTAAACGGAATTTGCTCTCTTCTTTATCTTTAGATTTAACATCGACATCAACATGTCGATCAAACTCACTCTATTGTATCGACTTAATGTGTCATGTATAGTCATCAAGGTAGGTTTCATCCAGTTAAACACAACCTACTTTCATCCAAGTAAACCCAACCTATAACAGTTAAAATAATCGTAAACAAGACGAGCCACAGGAACATCAAAGAATATGACAAAACAATAGGTGGACACTTTGTTACTCATGTAAGTGAAACCAATTGTTATACGAATACATGACCTTTATATAATTTTTAGTTCACGTAAAATATCCTAAATTCTCTCCAAAGTTCAAACTAAACTTTTAAATTAAAGCAACCAAATTCATTAAGTAACTTAATTCCTCTCCATAACTCGATGTATAACTTGTTATCTGATGATTCAAGGTTAAATCAAACTGGAGGTTTAGGTTCAATGCAAGGCACTAATTTTCCATCTATTTTGATACGGTTGGATTTCGTCATTGTTATGATCGGAAAATCTCTTTATTCATTGTTGCTGCTCTATTCGTCCGGTTGAGTCTCCGATCAGGATTTGAATTTTAATTGTGATGGAATTTTAAATAACATACACGTAGCTAATAACGGCTTCGCACATTTAAACTTAAATGGGTGATAACATTGGAAATCAGTGATAATATTAAGAGACAAAGTCGTCGGATGCTAAATACCCGATTTTAAATTTCAAACGACTCCCAATGTAGTATTAAATTTAAATTTTAAACAAATGGGATCACATTTCACCTTGCAATATTATGTGATTTTAGCTATGTCTTTAACAAATCCAAAGCAATTACTTCCTCCATCCATGATTATAATGCTAAGTTTGACTGGATACAGAATTTAAGAAATAGTTGAAGGTGGTTCATACTTTCATATATTTGTTTTATAATAAAATGTGAGTGAGATAAAGATAGTAGATTGTGGGATCCATTACCAAAAGTAGTAGAAAAGTAAATGAAACATTTATTGGTGGACGGACGAAAATGGCAAAAATGAGACGATTTTAGTGGGCGGAGAGAGTACATTACAAATGAAAAGTAGAATACAGTTCAACCAATACTTTGTTATAAACTAAAAAACTCGTTGTCTGAGCTAGTGTGTGGTAATCCAATTCGTAGATCCCCTTACGCAGAGGCGGAGCTACATTGAGGTATGGGGTATCCTTTGCACTCCAACCATTTTGAGTTTCAACTAATACATTACAAATTCAATCGCTAGCTCACTTGGTTACACAAGTTGAATGGGAACTAGGAAAATATGGGATTGAAACCCACAATCTCTGGTTTTGTGGATGATAATTTGGGAGTGACTATCCATTTTGGTTAACGAACAAAAATGGAAAGATTAGACTATGTTTTTAGACGAATGAAAATGGAAAGATGAGACTATTTTTTTTGGACGAACGAAAATGGAAGAATAAGACTATTTTTTAGTGGGCCGAGTTTTGTGGATTTATTGATTTTCATAACTATTGTTTTTTTAGATTTTTTCATAGCTAAAATGTGAATGATAATTACTTAAAAAGTGAATGATAATTTGGGAGTGACTATCCATTTTGATTAACGAACAAAAATGGAAAGATGAGACAAATTTTTTTGGACGGATGAAAATGGAAGAATAAGACTGTTTTCTTGTGGACCGAGGGAGTAGTAATTTGGAACCCCAGTACCAAAATCTTGTGTCCGCCAAAATCTCATTACCATTACCCCAAAGACAAATTCATCTTTCCGTATACCTGTCATAGCGGGTGTCGTCTGAGCATTCATCTCGAACTCTATCCCTTACTTTTGATACCTCCCTTGTAAAAGAAACAATCAATAACACAATTTGTTAACGTGGTTTGGCAGTAATGCCTACATCCGTGGGCTTAATTGAAACGATACAAGCAACCAAGAGATTACAAA
Organism: Salvia hispanica; assembly: GCF_023119035.1. Lineage (NCBI taxonomy): Eukaryota > Viridiplantae > Streptophyta > Magnoliopsida > Lamiales > Lamiaceae > Salvia > Salvia hispanica. The sequence continues at coordinate 15,549,955 of NC_062969.1, forward strand.
AAGATAGGAATATTTGGAAAAATCACAAAGAAACAGCTACAACACTTGAAGAAAATAGCTCTTATAAAAGCTTGATTGGAGCATGCTTTTCTTGCTCTAGGTTGAAAGTGGTGTTCTTGTTCTTTAAGTTTTAACTAAACTCCCTCCAACTTCATATTTCCCATCAAAGTCGAGGTATGTGATAGGTACTATCTCCGTCCCACTTAAGATGTCAACATTCTTGAGTGGCACGAGATTTTAGGAGTAGTTAGGTGGAGTAAGTAGATAGAAAAAAACACTCAGTAGTTGAATATTTTAATAAGGAGAGAGAGTAGAGGAAATTATTTCCAAAAATTGAAAGTGGACATATTGAGTGAGACAAACTAAAAGGGAAATATGAACATTTGAGTGGGACGGAGGGAAGTATTTCTCTTCATCTTGTGCTCTAATGATGTGATTGCATGTGCAGCTGAGATTGATTGTAGATTGTAATGTTTAAAACTGACATTTTATCGACAAAGAAAAGTATGCATGTTGGCTTGAATTTCGTGTATATATGTATGCTTAACAAAGTGTATTCCATTGTTGTATGTTTATGACCAATTCATGTCTGTCCCCATGTAATTACACTACAAGAAATCTATCTATTAAGGACACAGTCATTTGCGTTGGAGTATTTGAAAAATTACTAAATTTTAAGACGCAAAGAAAAACCGTTGTTAAAAGTTTTCATATTTAAGACGCAAATAGAAAAGTGTCGTTAAAGGTTTACACATCTAAGACACTACCGGAAAGCGTCTCTAATTTTAAAAGCAAATCAGAAATAAAATCTGCTCCTCTTCACGCTACTTTTTATAGCTCTTTGATTCTACGTTGCAGAAAAAAAAATTGGTTCAATTTAAAGTTTATGTTCTTCGATTTCAATTGTAGACAAAAATTGTTTCGATTTCACAACTCTTCACGTCGTCTTCTTATTCTTCGATTTCAATTGTAGGTTGAAATCGGTTCAATTCAGAGTTTCTGTTCTTCGATTTCAATTGTACAAAGAAATTAGTTCAATTTCGCAACTTTTCACGCCTTCTTGTTCTTCGATTTTCCATTGCAGACGGAGATTCGTTCAATTCAGAGTTTTCGCAACCATTCACGGCCTCTGGTAGTTTCCGCAAATCAAATGCATTTGTAAGGTAATTGGATAGGGTTTATGCTTTAAATTAATTAAAACCTAAAACATGCTTTTCTACGGTTTAGCTATTATACCTTGATGATTCTCCAAAGAATCGAAGATAGCTAGCGCCTTCTCCACGTGAAGATCTTTAGTACAAAACCACAGATCTTCTGTCTCTGGTTCTCGGACTGTAAACCGATATCAGGGTGGGCTGATCTCACCAGTATACTAGGACTTAAATAAAGAAGACGGAAAACCTATCCCGCGAAGGAGAGAAATCGTCCCTCACAGTATATGAGAGGGGGACGAAAATTTTGCTAGAAATTAAGTATATTTTCTGTCTCCTTTATTCTCCTATTTATATTAAGTCACATATTGGGCCCAGACAGGGATCTATGGAAGGTTTTGGATATGGGCTCCTCCAATTAGCTGTTTACTAATTAAATTAAACACAATTTGATATAAGCTTATAATTGGAATATTACGAGCAGCCACTACAGAAGTAATATTGCACTCCTCATCCAAATCCGAAATTATAAGTACTTCGGGTTTCCATTGCTTGATATTTATTTCTCGCGCTTAAGATAGAAACATCCATTAATTAATTATTGTCTGCTAAGGACTTAATTAATTAATATCTTTTTTAGTCCAAGAGTGGACTCACAAGAAATTCTGATTTATTATTCTTAGAGTAGTCAAACTCCAACTAGCTAGGTTCCGAATAATAAAACCTTATTTCAAGCTCCTCTTGAGGATGTTATCAAACGAAACTCACCTCGCGCATGATTCAACATAATAGCAAATTAGCAATCCTAGCACCGCTAGATATTAATCACCACTACCCAATATACTAGGCTTATTGGGTTGCGAAAAACCCGCACTATTTGATAAGTCAAAGTAGTGCATAATCAATATTGTATGCTTAATGCTAATGTACATTGATTAAGAAACAACAATTTACAAGACCTCGTCTTTCAGTAGATAGCATAAAGACTGTCTCATTTGTTAGATCCATTCGGTGCTATACCACACCAACGTCATCTTATTTCGGTAAGGCTTAAAAATAATCGGACTGACATTGCAATCTTTCACGATAGGTAGTCTAAGCCTATCTAGGTTGTGAAATTCTTTTTTTTTGTTTGTTCAGAACTGACCGTGTTACCTTAAAGTGAACGACGCCCACAACCGGTCTACTAAAACAAAGACTTAGACTTTGTTAAGTTACTTATACATTTAAACATGTAATAAACATCCATTAAATGTAAAACATAACAACATTATGATAAAAATAATTTGTTTATTCCTTTGGAAAATAAAATAAGAGTTTTAACAGTATTCAATCACTCGAAAGGTGATTTATAGTATACAAACTCTAACAGTTGAATGATGGAAAATTTTGAAGATGATTTAATTGACCAGATATAATGTCACTGCTACTGCTATGCTATATGACTGAATAACAGACTAATTGTTTCTGGCTGGATTTACTAGGAATACTACTACTTATTGTAAATGAAAAATGTAGTACAATACCATGTTACATATAAGAACCTAATGTTTAGGCTTAGTTATGAAAGTTAATATTGATTTTATCATCCCCAACACTAGAACACTTATTCAGGATTCAACTACATCTTCCATTATGTTGTTATTCATTTGGATGATATCCATAAGTATTAATGTTTGTTCTCAGATTTAACAGAAACTCTACAATGATATATTGAAGTTTCATTTCACGACTCTAACCATTGGAACACCCTTTTAGAGGTTAGTTTGGTTTATAAATACTTATTATATTGAATGAAGCATCTCTCACGTTGCTTTATTAATATCCGTGAGGTGTGAAGTAATGCAAGATTGATGTGTGCGAATATTTTTACAGCAAAGCATCTTGCTGGTTGGTGAAAATGGACAAGTCCATAGCACCGTGTGGCCTTATTCGAGAAGAAGTTAATCTGGTAATTCTGTTTTAATAAAAATTTATGCTATAGAATTAAGAATTCTACCTTTATGTGAATCTTGAACTGAACTGATTAATATAGGATAATACTTCTTGTTCGTGCACAATAAGCCATCGAATCCTCATTCATTACACCATCAACTCCACCATCAGTTTTATCAAGGAGAACAACACTGCAGCTGTCCTTATGCCTAGATTGGCTCCAAAAGCCGAGGTTTGCTAAAAATTTTCTGCCATCTTGATACATGAGACATGATACATTATTCATAATCTGAAAGTATCACAAAGGCATTGAAAATTATAAGTTCATTATGTTAGTCAGGGTTGGAGCCATAAATATAGTTATATGGTAGAGGTTATAACCTATTCAGTTGTTTCTCGGCTATTAGGTTTGGGTATTGTAATGGTGTATGTGTTTTTGCTTATAATTGTAATCTTGAGATATTTGTAGTCGTGGATCTTCTAATCATTATAATCTTGAGATATTTGTAGTTGTGGATCTTCTAATCATCCATTAACTTGATCCAATATTTTCCTTATGTTCTAATAGGATATCCTGGTAACTTTACCCGACTAATGATAAAGACTTTTCTAACTCCCCAACTCCCCTGGTGGTTCATATGAGATATTGCCTTTGTGATTTGTCTTCTTGATTTTGTGAACTCCCGTTTTCTGTTTGTGTCTTTATTATAATATTTGTCTTGGAATTTTGCTCCTGATATGGTGATTCTTTGATTTATCAGGCTATCCAACAAGATAATGCTTCACTCCTAAATTGCATTCCTAGATATGATGATGGACATGCTCAAGGTATGAGTTCTCATCTTTTGCTTTTTTCCTGGTTTACTATCTTATGCTCTTTATTTTTCCTTCAATTCTCAGTTTTGGCCCTACAATTGGATGTGTGTGTGAGAGAGACAGGTCTATAGAGAAAGATGAAGTGATATTATAAGGTAGTAGCAATGAGATGGGTAGTAGCCTCCCAATATCATACTCCCTCCGTCCACAAACAATAGATCTATTATTGTTCGGCACGGGTTTTAATGTAGAATTGGTAAAGTAAGAGAGATGAGGAGAAAAAGTAGGTAAAGTAAGAGAGATAGGGAGAAAAAGTGAATAAAGTATGAGAGATAGAAGAAAAAGTGGGAATAGTATGAGAGATAAACTTTCTATTTTTAGAAAGTGATCTATTTTTTGTGGACAGAGGGAGTATAATAGTAGATCTGTAACTATTTGCATTTCTCACTGATTTTTGTAAATATATAATGCTTCTTTGGCATTTGCAAATTATTTTTCTCTATTGTAATGAAACTCATGCAGATTAGCATTTATAAATGAAGTTATGGTTGAAGATCATTAATTATTAGTGAAGATCATCTTAATTGAGTATTTTATTTTGATTTATTCTCTTATTTTATTCCTTAAATTGCATTTGGGTACACTTCTTAATAATGTCTCTAGAGACGCTTTTTAAAAAAAATGTCTCTAATTTGCATTTAGGGACACTGTTAGAACTGAATGTCAAGATCAGCGAAGAAGATTTGGGAGAAAACTTGAGAGAGATTTTATTTCTTGCTGGAGTGAATTTGGGGAAAATTTAAAAAACAAATTTCTCCCTTTCTCGGCTATATATGAGAAAAGGAAAGCATCAACTCAAAAGTTGATCTAAGGGCTACAAATGCATCTATCTAACTAAAAGAGATCAATGGCTAAGATTTAAACACTTATTTAAAACATTAGCCAAAAAATTCACTAAGTGTATGAGCTATGTGAGCATATCTCTACAAATCTCCACCTTGCTCAAATAGCTCCAACAATCTGCTGAAGTTGGATCAGCTCCCTGCACAACTCAAGCTTCTCCCTCGGCAATGCTTTTGTTAACATATCTGCTGGATTGACTGCAGTAGCCACTTTGAACACTTCCACTTCACCTTCTTCCACTTTCTCTCTGATGAAGTGTAGACGCACATCAATATACTTGCTTCGCTCGTGAAATTCTTGATGCTTAGCAAGACATAATGCACTGCTACTATTACAACCAATCGATACAGACCTCTGTTCCAGCCCAAATTCTGCAGCTAAGCCCTTAAGCCAGAAGCTCTCCTTGACCACCTCTATTAAAGCTACAACATGTTGGAGGCTTGACTTCCAGCTTACAGTTGAACCAAACATGGTGAATACATACCCGGATTGAGATCTTATGTTATCCACATTACCAGCAAAATCAGAGTCACAAAATCCCACAATTGCATCACCAGACCAGGAGCTTGTTCCTCCATACCAGATACCCAGTTTTGATGTCCCTTTTAGGTACCTTAGTAGCCACTTCAATGCTGACCAATGCTCCTTTCCATGTTCAGACATAAGTCTGCTTGTTAAGCTAACAGCTTGAGCAATATTCGGCCTAGTGCATATCATAGCATACATCACACTTCCTATGATGTTAGCGTATGGAATGAGTTTCATCTCCTGCCTTTCCTTCTCAGTCTTTGGCCTCTGCTCCACTGACAACTTGAAATGTTGAGCCATTGGTGTGCCAACCTCTTTCAAGCCATCAATCCTAAACTTCTTCAAGAATCTCTAAACATAATCAGCTTGCCCGAGCCATATGCATCCATTTTTTCTATCTCTGACTATGCTCATGCCAAGTATTTTCCTTGCAGGCCCAAGATCTTTCATATCAAACCTTGATCTGAGATCCTCTTTCACTTGCTTAACTTCCTTTATACAAGAACCAACAATTAGCATGTCATCTACATACAACAACAAGTATGCAACAGACACTCCACCTCTCTTCTTAAGATACACACATGAGTCATACTTAGATCTGATGAAGCCACAACTCATCATGTGGCTGTTGAACTTTTTGTGCCACTGCCTACTAGCCTGTTTCAGCCCATAGAGACTTTTATTTAGCTTGCAGACTTTCATCTCCTGCCTTGGGCTAACAAATCCCTCAGGTTTTACCATGTATATGGTTTCCTCTAAGTCACCATTTAAGAAGGCAGTTTCACATCAAGCTGCTCTGACTCCCAGTTCTCCTTTGCCACAATAGACATCAACATTCTTATGGAGTTGTGCTTCACCACTGGGGAAAAGACTTCATTGTAGTCTATCCCATATTCTTGGCTAAAACCCATCGCAACCAGCCTGGCCTTATATCTTATTGAGCCATCAGCCTCTAATTTTTTTCTTAAAAATCCACTTACAAGTAACCAGCTTCCTGCCCTCCACCTTATCCACCAAGACCCATGTTTTGTTTTTCACCAAGGATTTCATCTCCTCATTCATAACTAGCAGCCACTAATCACTTTCATGACTTTGCATAGCTTCTGTGTAGGTCAATGGCTCCTCAAGCTCCACCTCCTATGTTGCCATAAGTGCATAGAAGACTATCACATAGTAAGAAAAACTTGGAGGAAGGCTTTGGTACTCTTCTGGCCCTATCTCTGGCCAACTTATAATTTCTCAGATCTTCACCCTCAGTGTGAGCTTGATTAGTCCCAACATCAGAGCTGTCATGGCCATCACTCATCAGCATCATTATGTACTTGCTGAGCCTTGTTCTGATCTTCTACTTCCCCTGGCTCCACCTCAAAGTCATTATCACCACTAGAAACAACTCTGACCCCATCTGAACCAGCCACCTTATTTAAATAAGGCATATCATGCTCCAGAAATATCACATCTCTGCAGATCAGAACCTTTTGTTACCCAGGCTCAATGCACCATAACATGTACCCTTTAACTCCCTTTTGATACCCCAACATTACACACATTAATGCCCCGGAGTCTAGTTTCCCTTGTTTCACATGTGCAAACACTTTGCAGCCAAAAGGCTTCAAATCTTCATAGCTTGAATGTTTTTCATACCATCTAAAGTCTGGAGTGTCTCCACCTATGCTAGATGAGGAATACTTATTCAGCAAATACACTGCTGTAGAGGCAGCCTCACCCCAAAATCGTTTGGCCATTCCAGAGGAGAACAATATGCACCTAATTCTCTCAACAATGGTCCTATTGGCCCTCTCAGCCACACCATTCTGCTGAGGGTTCATAGAGACAGTCCTATGCCTTTTAATTCCCCTTTCCTTACAGAAAACATCAAACTCCTTAGACACATATTCGAGCCCATTATCTGTCCTAAGTCACTTCACCTTGCACCCCTTCTCTAACTCTACCTCAGTACACCAATTTTTAAAGGTGACAAATGCCTCTAACTTCTCCTTTAAAATATAAATCCAGATCTTCTTAGAATAATCATCAATTAGTGACATATAGTATCTACCTCCACCATTTAATATTCAAACTATCCGAAGAGAGATCAGCATTCTTAGTACCTGCTGATTGCAATTCCTTTGCTCGCAGAGCTGTTTGAACCTCCAAGAGAGTGAGTGTTCCTTCCGTCCCATACATGATCGAATAGCGGATTTGATCATACGCCTTAGGCAGAGCATTGAGGAGGAGTATCACCTTATCTTCATCTGCAATAGTCACATCGATGTTCTCAAGATCATCGATGGCTTTATCAAAATCCTCCAATTGCTCCATCACCCCTCATCCTCCAAGAACTTGTACGCATAGAGTCGTTGTTTCATCAGCAGCCGGTTGGCGAGTGACTTCGTCATATAAAGAGTCTCCAGCTTCGCAAGAATCCCAGCCGCCGTTGTTTCTTTGGCGACCTCCCTTAGCACTTTATCGCCGAGGCATAGAACCACAACACTATGAGCCTTCGCCATGATTTCAGCTCGTTTTGCGACGGCCTTCTCATCAGGATCAACCGGTGCCTTATCTTTTTCCTTCTCCTTATCTCCTTCAAGCGCCGCCGAAAGCCCTTGTTGAATGAGCATCGCGCGCATCTTCAACCGCCACAGACCGAAGTCATTTTTTCCGGTGAACTTTTCAGCCTCGAACCTTGAAGCCATCTCCTTTCGTGAGCTCGATTCCGATCAAGAAACGCAAACACAATTCGCCTCCTATTGATTCCCGCAGACGGCGCCAATTTGTTAGAATTGAATGTCAAGATCGGCGAAGAAGATTTGGGAGAAAACTTGAGAGAGATTTTATTTCTTGCTGGAGTGAATTTGGGGAAAAATTAAAAAATAAATTTCTCTCTTTCTCGGCTATATATGAGAAAAGGAAAGCATCAACTCAAAAGTTGATCTAAGGGCTACAAATGCATCTATCTAACTAAAAGAGATTGATGGCTAAGATTTAAACACTTATTTCAAACATTAGCCAAAAAAGTCACTAAGTGTTTGAGCTCTACTACTTAGTGTCTCTAAGTTGCCTTTTTAGGGACGCTTTTTAAAAAACGTCTCAATATTATTTCATCGACGCTTCCATTTTGCGTCCTTATCTTGTTTTGGCACGCTACCATTAGGAACGCATTTTAAAGTGTAGGTGATATATTTAACAACATAAATTAACGTCTCTAATGCAATAAAAAAGCGTCCTTAGACGTTATTTTTGTTGTAGTGTTACTTGTATTTGGAGAAGGGCAATATCTATAAACCAGCAAATTCAAAGAAGATGACATGTCTGTGTCAAATAAATCTTAGGTGATTGTTTGTGCTTTATTAATGCTATAGAATTTATAATATGTGATATAAACAAATACTTTCAACGCCTTGCCGACTATGAGGCCACCTTTGCAGCAACAACTTTTTTAATTTCACAAATTTCTAATATTATACTATGTACTACTAGTACTTATTCTCCTATGGAGGAATATTTTAGATGTCAATATTAAACAAACAAATAAGAATATTCTGCAATATGCATTTTATGCTATAAAATAGTACTAGATGATAGGAGACGGAGTATATATTCTACTGTAAATAAAGATGGAGTATATATTCTTGGAGATGGTGATGATAGTATTATTCTCATTCGTTTATATATAAACGAACACTGAATATAAAGACAAAAATCTTAATTTATAAAAAATAAATACAAGTGCAACTTTACTAAACAGTACTGAACTGAGATCCGATAGGAATAGGTGAAAAGCAAATAAAAATTTCGTCATTTATTTCTCGCCGATTCTAAACTTTGTTTATCCCTTTTTTAATTGAAAAAACCATATTTGATTGATAAATCAACAGCAGTATACTAAAAACTTGTTCGACAGTTTTGTCTGTGCAATATACATATTTCTAATAAAAATGTCAAATGAAGTAGCATATCAAAATTAATAAAAGTAACATCGCTTATGCATGCTCGGATTCAATACCATATAGCGTTTGATCAACAAAAATACGTATAAAAAATTACTGAACTTGAGAATAATAAGAAAAAACTGTAGAATTGGGTAAATTTGTGTTATATTATTCACAATGAATTTGTACATCATATATAGGCTAAGAGATAGCCATACAAGGTAAGATCTTACGCAATCAAATCTTCCTAATTACAATCAAAGAATATTATGCAATCTTCTTCCTCTTTTCCGGAAAAGAGGGGTGGTCGATTTCCCCTTCGGGTACCCAACTTCTTCACCCCCGAATTTTAAAACCAGCCCTTTGGGGTTTGCTTTCCCATATAGTGTTTTCCCCTTTTTGCATACCTTTCCTTGCTCAAACTTTTTAAGAACCCCCGGGTGGAGCCTCCTTTATATAGGGCCCTTCAATTCTCCATGAAGGAAGCGTTGGTATTTAAATAATGAAGTGGCCCCCTATTTCCCCAATGGAAGAACTCCGTTGTTCATCTTGGGGAAACGTCTCGAGACCCGATCCTGGGTTTTGAGTTTTCCCTTTGCTCCCAACCGATTTTTGTACGCTATCTTCCATCAGTCTCCGTTTAATTGTGAAGCCCAATCGGCCCCCCACCTATGTTTTCCATGGAATGCGCTAATCCCCCAAGTACCATTTTTTTTTAATTTTTTCATCTCTACAAGCATTCATCCCTCCAATTTTTGATTTTTTTACCCTTCTTAAAAGGTTGGGTATTTCCCCCTGTCAAAGGCAGTTTTGGAAACCCTTTTGCCTTTTTGGGAATGTTTCGGCGTTGGTTTATTCCGCTTTTCCCCTATTCTTTCGGGGGTATTTTTTCGGGGATTCCCTAGATCCTAAGGGGCCCACATCCCCCTTGATCTGTCAAAATTTTTTCCTTTTCTTTTCTTTTTTTTTTTTTTTTTTTTTAGGGTCGAATTAAAATGTATTAAGAGGGGGGCAGATATTACCTGGGATTGTCTTGATCGAGGATCGCGAGTGTCGTTGACTCTTTGGAAAGTTTCCCCTAAAAGGCCAACTTGCTCTTTTGGGCCCCCTTTTAAAGTGACTTGGCCATCCACCGGGGGAGTCGGTTTTTTGGGTCCCCCCCGAGGGGTGGTGAAAAAATTGTTTGGTTGGGTCTGGTGTGATAACCCGTTTGGGTTTTGGATCGTAACATCAAGCCCTTTGATTGACCCCATGCCAAACAACTTAAACGCCATGGTGAAAACTTGGTTTTTTCTTTTTGGGAAGGGTAAGCAAAGAAAAAATTTTTTTTGGGGAAGAGATGTTCGGGAACTTTTTCAAGGTAGCCAAGTGGTCTAGGGTTTTTTTGGTTTAGTGTTTTAGTGGGGAGTCGTTTGAGAAGGTAAATGGAGGTGGATATGGCCCCCAAAAAGATGGGGAACTTTTGAGAAAAAGGGGGCTGTCATTTCTAGGATGTTTGGGGGTTTTTTGGGTTAAAACCCCATTTTGTTCGGGGTGGGGGGAGGAAGTTTGGGGTTTAAACCCCATTTTCCCAAAAAAATTGAGCCTGAATTGTTAAAAATTTCCCCCCTTCCCCCCCGTTATCCGAAGGATTTTAAGGATTTTTAAAAGGGTTTGATATTTTATAAAAAAAAAAAAATTTGTCAACAATTGATTTTTGTTTCAAAAAATATACCCTGGGTTTCCAAATCACCCACGAATATCACAAAATACCAAAAACCAAGTGCCCAAAGGCAGGCCCCAACATCGAATGTATTAAAGAAAAAAAATTTAACACGGTATCATTCTTTTTAAAAGGGGTTTTACGGGGTTTTGCCAAAACCAAAGTTTCACAAAAAAAATTTCTTGGGAAAAAAAAGTTTGGGAAATAAAGATTTTAGATAACCGAGGGTATGACCCATTCTTCGCGACCAATCTCGAGTGGGGGGTCCCTGAGCAACACCCCAACCATTTTTCGGCGTCTCGCTACAAAATGAGCCCACGTCGTTCGCCATGTCCAAAAATCTTCCCGTCTGGATATCCCGAAGAGACAAAATGTTGGGCATTGGGATCAATTCAAATCCTTAGTCACAGACTAATGACATCAACCCCGATAAATTTTGGGAAAATAGAGGGGTAAAAGGGAATTGGGGAAAAATTTTTTATAGTCCCCCCCCCTCAATGGCATTATTCCTCCATTGGTTTGTATATGTGACTTAGGGGGCTTTGAAATTCTACAAAATCTTTTTTATCATAAGTCATTGATTGCCGAACTTGCGAAGGTTACGGCGAGCGTATCCCAAAGAGATTTCGCCGTTTGTTGGTGTGCGAAATCGGCTATAATATGTGTCTCCATGTTGTCAATAATCCATGAGAAGACTATCAAGACTATCTCCTCCCAATCGGAGTATCCCTTCTCTCCTGGTCCTGGTGGAGTCGGATTTCCAGTGATGTGGCGGTAGACTCCTCTGCCGCCGATGGCCACCTTCATTAGGCGAGCCCATAGTGAATAGTTGGAGCCGTTCAATTTGAAGGCTACGGTAACGCTTTTACTCGATCTGATCTTCTCGGCAATCGGCTCGATTTGTTCCTTATTATCGTCGGTCATTTTGATTGTTGGTTTCTCGCCGTCTCGGTCGAGAATTGTATATCTGTTCTGGGGTTATTATCTTGGGGCTATGATGATATTTTTCTGAGCCGATGCCATGTAGAATTGGATAAATTTGTGTTATATATTATTCACAATGAATTTGTACATCATATATAGGCTAAGAGATAGCCATACAAGGTAAGATCTTACGCAATCAAATCTTCCTAATTACAATCAAAGAATATTATGCAATCTTCTCATGATCTCGTGCAATCTTCTTCCTTTGTAGAATATTCTGTATCTTCCAACAAAAACCGCTATTTATAAGCGAGGAGAAACCCTGTAACCACAAAAAGAAATAAAACAAATAAAATTAAAAATAAGCCTGGAAAAATTAACAATCTTTTTTGTCCTTAAATAATGTTGAATAGCCATAACTCATCATGTGGCATAGCGACATTTTAATTCCTCAATTGATTCACAAGTACCACACGAATTTCAAATCATTTTGACGTAGAAAACATTTTGGACTTTATCGGCTCATCACGACATTTGTAACTATATCATCAGCTATGAATTTGGATGTCCAACAAATTATGCATGTATGATAATTAATGAATATAATATATGCGAGAAATAAGGAAATCTTTTTTGCAGAACATGAGTGAGGATATAAATATAATTAAGCAACTTATACAGTGATAATATGATAATACTAAATAATGGACAGGTGTTACTTTAAGCAAAGAAATTAAAATAGATAGAGGGGGTCGTCATTCATCACATCACATGTCCACCGACACCCCAACCTCTTTAATCTTTATGCTTCCCTTTTATTTTTTCAAGAAACTACTTATATTATCCCTTCGTGAATTGAATTATTAATACTAGTAAACATAATATAGTACTAACCAAAATTACTTTATGTATATGATTTCAGCTTTAATTACCTTAATCCCCTCAAAAACTAACCATTTGCCGCGTTTCACTGACCGCCCTCGTTCACTGTCAGCCAACCAATATTCCATCCATCTGTTTTTCTAAATGATAGTACTCCTAATTAAATAAAAGTATAAGATCATTTGCTCTAATTTTATTTATTAAATTTGATAATCGTAATTAATAATCAAGTAAGATAGATATCATAAGATTGTGTCTAATATATTATTGACGGCCTAGTTGATGAGAAAAAGGCCAAAATTACATGTGTTTTCTGTTATTACTATTTGTCAGTACTATTTTATTTTACATTGAGCTTTAATCAATACGAAAATTCAGTTATATCTTGTTCAACTCAGCCAAGGGGCTCTAAGTCTATAGATGAAAACTAAAAATAAGCTTTACTATGCGCTTAACTAAAATGATCAAAAGCATTTGAGGTTAATTAATTAGAAAACAAAAAAATAACATTGGGAAATTAAATGTGTCCTAATTTAGTACTCGTTTGATTGATTCCACTTAAAATATAAAAATAATTGATCTGAAAAATTGATTGGATTAATACTTTGAAATTAGTGAAGTTGTGGTAAAATTAATTTGAAAGTTCCTACTTACTATACATAATCTTATACCTCGATTCACTAAAATATTCTACTTATTCGATACAAAAAGGAAAAGATGAGAAAATGGAATAATCTTGGTTTATTTTTGTTATCTTATCTCTTTCTTTTTCATCCTTTTGTCCATTCTTATATTGTTTAAGTTTTCCAACTGTTATCGAGTGAAATCACATACTAATATCCCCCATCTTTTCAAGGATTGAAGAAATGAATTTTTCTTTATTAAAATTAATGAAAATGGGGAATAATAATGTAATTTAGATGCAAAAAATATCAATACATGTTTAAATCGATAATTAAGTAAAATAATAGTATTTCCATATGATCCAAGATATAGAGAGAATATATAGTTATAGAGTCCCACTCTGCAGGTTATGTATAGTACTACATTAATATCCATCCATCTAATTAATTAAAGGTGAAATTTACACACACCAACTCATTATATACACATGAGAGAGAGAGGGCAATTCCATTAATTTGACTTTTGATAGAGGAATATATATTAAGGGATACTAACTAAAGCTAGCAAAGAAAATGGGAAACAAGAGTGGTTTGATCTTCTTCATCTTCTTCTTCTCTCTCGTCATATTACAATCAAATGTTGATGCCTACCAAAACTACACCGTCGGCGACTCTCTTGGGTGGTACGACCTCCTCGAAAACCCCAAAGTCGACTACCGCAACTGGACCGCCGGCAAGAACTTCTCCCTCGGCGACTTCCTCAGTAATTCTCTCTCTCTTGATCACATCATACCATCATTCATTTATTCATCTTTATTACTTCTACTTATTCCTAAATTCAATTGAGCATTTAGTAAGAGTGTCCCACTCTGCTACTTAATTAATTCGTACGTATATTATTTTCAAAAAGAGAAAAATTTGCAAAGATATTTTGTGTATAGTAGTGCTCCGATCCATGTTTAGGAATTGCCACATTTGTGATCAAAAGTGCGATACGTGAGTAAATGTAAGTTTAGCTTTTCTTAGCAACTTCATTAGTTTACGAGTTAGGGTAATGCAATTGAGTTTAATTATGGTGTAATGATTGGGGCAATATTAGATAATTCGAGTATTACGATAACATTCTAGCACAAAGTAACCAATCATAGCATGTGATCAGAGGGAGAGATGAACAGTTGGCGGCAGGTCAGATGTAATGTCCAAAAAAGATTTGATGATAAGTAGTGCTTCTGACAGCTGTATTTATGCATAGGTTAGATAGAGTTGTATTTTGTGGGCAAGTTCATATTTGTTACTGTTGATTCACTTTTTAGTAAAGAGCATCTCATGTGCACTCATGGGGGGCTGTCTTGCATTTTGGGCAACTACTGATTCCAAGAGTATAAAGTCAAAGACTAAGTTATCCCAAGTTGAAATTTTATTATCTTTTTAATTATGTTTAAGATCAGGCTTCTGATCAATCCATAACTAAATACAAATGTATTTTTGGATAATATAGTGGCCCATTTTATTTTATACAAGAAAAATAAATTACGGATGTCATTTTAAAATTATTTTGTGTTAGCATTTAATTCATTTTTAGACTTTTTATTGTGAAAGAGTTCATTTCCTAGATCTGAAATAGGTCATTTCATATATGCAAAATAGGTCACTTCATCACTTACTATTATAAAAGACTATTCTATCCATCAAACAGTTTATCCTCTTTGAGGTGTCCTTTTGAGGTGTTCGGTTGACAAGACTAAAATCTCATGATTAGAAATGTATCATGTATGGTTCATAAGATTGACCCCCTCAATTTAATCATAGATGGATAGTCTCGTGATAATTAGTCATCAAACTAAAATAATCCACAACTTAATCCTAGATGGATAGTCTCATGATTATTAGTCATGACAACCGAACGCCACATTTATGAACTAAACGCTCTAAAAATAACCTCCATGTTTGGTTATTCAGTAATACACTAGGATAAACTTATTTTTTTCTCACTGTTCTGAGACTATATAAGACATATTGGAGTTTAAGTTTATAGATGAACTTTTGGACCACAAATAAACAACGTTGTCAAAGGATCGGTTCAAATATTAGCAATTTTACTCTACAACCATATATAGGATGACTTTTTTTTTCTTCTTTAATGTATTTATATTTTTAAGTAGTAGTATTATTAGTATATGTTACCAAATTTTCACTTGACATTTATATTTTGTTTTAGACATGTGGACGATGGAATCTATTAGGTGTTATTGTACTTAATCGTGGTTGATTTTTTTATTTTTAAAGAATATCTTTTGTTCCATAATTAATTAATATTATTATAAAACAAATGCAGTTTTCAACACGGACAACAACCACACAGTAATCCAGACCTACAACTTCACAACATACAAGCTCTGCGACTACGACAACGCCCTCGACAACGACACCATCGAGTGGTCCGCGGCGGACCCTTCCGCCACCGCGCCACAGCCGGTCTCCGTGGCAGTCCCGCTCACGAAAGTCGGGATGACTTATTTCTTCTCGAGCGACTACGACGGGGAGCAATGCCTCAACGGCCAGCGCTTCCAAATCAATGTCACATACGGGCAGGGCCTGCCCCCGAGCCTACGGCCCGACGACACCTCCCCGGGACCAGTCGGCCCGCAGTCGGGGGACGACGAGTCGGTGCCGGACACCATGGTTCCCTCCAATTTCGATAATCCTAAGGATAGTAGCGATGATAATCAAGATGAGGCCTCTAGTTCTATTCCGTTGTTGGCTTTTTCCAACTTGTTTGGGGTTTGGTTACATGGATTGCTTGTTGTGTTTGGCTTTTTTGTGCTGTGTTGTTAATTTTTTTGTTTGTTTAATATTGGTTTGTATAATTATTTCTACTTTTTAGAGGGGGTGTTGTGTTGTATAATTAAGGTGTGTATCTTAGAGGTGATCATATAGTTGATATATTTGTTTTTATTTATTACATGCTGGAATAAAATGAGATGCATCTGCATTTTGCAATATACAAGTAATAAAATATGTTGGTTCTCTCCATTACTGTGAATCGCAAAAATCAAATGTATTAGTAGACAGTAGTACTTAGTAGTAGGAATCTATTTGTTCAATTTCAACTATCAATCTTGAATTAGTAGGAACTTCGATGAGCATACTATACTCAAGAGTGTATGCTTGACGGTCGTCGACTCCAAGTAGTCATTTATGCTAAGGTTGAGCTCTGGAGATCAGTCAACCTGGACTTTCCATCCAAATACTAAATATGATATTTTCCCTATGTTTAGATATTTGAAATGATATTTCAAAGTTATATTGTAAATTTATTCAATATAAATAAATAAAATAATTTTCATCTCCTTTTTATGCAAAAATAATTAAAAATATTTTTCAATTCCTCGTGTATGAATAAACAAGACATAAAGTATTATTTTTGTTAAAATTGAATATTCATAGTTAGTCAATTTTAATCTGTGCAGTAAATTATCTTAAACATTACTATTAGCTTTTTCTTCTTATTTTAATTTTACATGGTACCATAAGAAGAAATAACAAAGGAAGAAAAAGAAGAAATGAAAGAGAGATGATTTGACATAAATCAAAACATAAATTTTATTTATTTATATTCGATAAATTTATAACTTTTGAAATATTATTTCAAGTATTCAAATATGAAAATATATTATTTAGTACTTAAATGAAAAGTCCAAAAATATCCTCTATATCTTCGAGTCATTTTGGGCCCAAAACTCAACTTTGGTTCCATGAATCATGAATGTGATTATGAGATACTAATTGGCTCTTGTGTCGCTTTATAATTGATTCACATTTTTAAATGAGTCATTTTCTTTTTGACACTCTTTTCTTCTACTTTTTTCTCTCTATTTTTTATCTATCTTACTTCATTATCTCCACTTAATTAATAAAACTTAACTTTCTTAAAATTCATGCCAAAAAATAATACTCCCCCACCTAATGAAGGACGAAGGAAGTAGTAATTAAAAGGCTACAAAAATTCACCGGTAATTATTGAAATGTGAATAACTATCTGTATAGTTCACTCATTTTTTAATGATTCGAGAGTTTTGAATCATTTATTTGTATTAATAATTTAGTAATTTATATATATAAACCAATGCTACTAACAATTAGGGTGACGTGGTAATTAAGGTCTGGTCTCGCATTCAAAGGTGGAGCACTCCGATTTTGATTTTCGACTCGCACGAATTAGTCTTGAGAAGTAAGGCACTTTCATTCCAAACACTATTCATTCAATATGGCGGGCCTCTCCACCTCCGGCGCCTGGTCCTCGGCACTCTCAGGAAAGTCCGATGACGAGAAAGAGGACCTCCTCGACAGAATGCTCACGCGTTTGGCGCTATGCGACGATTCTAAGCTCCAAGACTTGCTCGCCAAGATTCTCCCCCTCTCCATTGCCGCCCTTTCCTCTGCTTCCGCTCCTCTCCGCAATAAAGTATTCTCTCTTCCCCTCCATACGCTTTACCTATTACTCAATTCCTCACTTGCTTATTGTGCCCTATCAGGAATTGTTCAATCGGAGTTTCTTCCAATATGTTTTTTTTTTTTTTTTAATGTTTGAACTTTTATAGCTCTGCGTGTATAATGGAAAATTAATGTGATCCGCTTACTTGTCTGGACTTCTACAATTGAAATGTTCACTTGAGTAGGTATTTAGCGATCATATTGATTTCTGGATAGCTGAATTTCGATTGGAAGTTTAGTTGATGGACGTTTTGTATTTCATCGGTTTTCTGCTGCATTACTCCGGCAGCAGAAATGTTGTCGAAATTCGTCTGTGGTGGCTTGGGTTTCCTAGTCATAGTTTCCCTGAATTTCTCATGACTTTTTCTGTGTTAATCATGCTCTGGAACAGCAAACTTCTTATACTTTCTCTTGAGAGTTGAGAGGGGATACACACACATCTGTGAGGTATAAGTTACAATGTGGGTGCAGACTGGGGCACCTTATCATCTGGTATTAGTGGTTAATGTTTCCTTGAGAAATGAAGTTGGGATTAATATTAATCATTGGTTGGTTGGATGCGATTACCTCAACTGTGCATTTACACTTTTACTTCTGTAACTGTCAGCTTCTATATGTGACTTTTCCCCATATTATTATTAGGTAATGGAAATCCTCAGTCACGTGAACAAGAGAGTGAAGCACCAGGCAACAATTGCCCTACCTCTGTCTGATTTGTGGAAATTGTACATGGAATCTAGTTCTGCTCCTATGGTTAGAAACTTTTGCATTGTCTATATAGAGATGGCAATTGACCGTGTGCAGAAGGAGGTAGGTCTTTGTTATTGAGTATTTGACCTTCTTAAGTGAAGACTGAAGATATTAAACATTTATATGGCCTAACCATGAAACTGCAGGAAAAGCAACTACTAGCTCCGGTATTTTTAACCAACATCTCTAAGCTGCCTTCCCAACACCAGGATATATTACTTAAGATCATAGCAAAGGTATATTTGCTGCCTTTTGTTATTTTCTAATTTGAAATACATTTTTATTTTACCGTTGTGCAAGTATTATTCTTGAAGATCATAGCAAAGGTATATTTGCTGCCTTTTGGTGACTGACAATCTTTAATTTAGGTTATTGGCGAATGCCATACATCTCAAGTCAGTGATGCGATTCTGGGACAATATAAGGCCTTAGTAGGTTCTAAGGACCTCGAGATATTTCTTGAGTTTTGTCTTCATACAATTTTGTATCAGCCATCTCCTCAGAGGTTAGACTATTATACAATATCTTTTCCCTGAAAGCATGTTCTCACTTTTCACAATGTGATTGGTCTATACATATAACCTAAAAAGTAATGTTGATGGCTTCCTTTGCAGTGGAGGACGCCCAGCTGGGCTTTCAACTATTCAATTTCGACGTGTTACTGGAAATGATCCCCTTGATTATGATAAGCTACGCAATAGAAAGGTGGGAAGTGTCAAACATCAAATGCTCACTAGTTATCCATACATCCAATAAAAAGTGTTGTCTATTACATGTACTTTGACCAACACTTTGAATGTCAGATGGGATATTCTTTCTTTTGCCTTTATTAAATATCACAAGCAATTGACTATTTGTATTCCATAGACAGGAATGCTTAATATAATTGAAGCTTTGGAACTTCAATCTGAACTAGTTTATCCTATCTATATAGCTGCTTGCACGGACAGGTACAATTAGTTGAATATTTAAAATAAAAAATGCAGACCAGTTTTTTAAATCTTTTAGAACTTTATATAATATGGTGCATGTGTTTTGGGGTTTGCTTTCCAACAGTCATGAACCTGTTATTAAGAAGGGGGAGGAGCTCTTGAAGAAGAATGCATCTGTTGTGAATTTAGATGACCAAAATCTGATCAACAAATTATTTCTATTATTTAATGGTGCGTATTGACAAGTTTATTTGTATTTATGTTTCCTTGTATATTTCTCTACTTTTGTATAAGACTTTGTAATGTAAGCATATCCTTTTATTTTTAGGTTTAGGTTGTAACATAGTCCATACTCGCTCTATATATGTGGAAGTTTTTGAACTTGTGCTGTATACATACGATTCTCTGATGCTACATATTTTATTCTCATTTACAGTGCGCCTTATGTGTTTTTCAACTTCTAGATCCACTTCACGAACAATGTATTTTTTGAATTGGGTAAAAATAGTTGAAGATAAAATCCAATTTGCTTTCGGAAATATTTTAATTTTTGAAGTAGCATTTACGTGAACCCTTTGTTTTTTTGAAGTCACCTGTGTTGATTTAGTTCTTTAAGTTTTGAGGTTGCACTTTATTTGGACCTCCATTTGTAAATGCCAAGCTGCTTTATTGTAAAACCAGTTTTTGTTTCATGAAATGTAGGAACCACTGGCTCTGAGAACATTGCTCCAGATTCCAAAGTAAATCCTGGAAATCTAGCCCTGAGAGTGAGACTGATGTCTATTTTTTGCCGATCAATTACTGCAGCAAACAGCTTCCCCTCAACTTTGCAATGCATTTTCGGGTGCATATTTGGTAAGCTGAAAACTATGTAATATGCTATAATATTAATTGTGAAGGCCTCATGAAGTAATGCCCGGTTATCATATATGTGGTGTACTGCCTGGTAATTTTATAGTACCATATCTTTTTGACGGATGTTCTCAAATAAAACCTATACGGTTTCATGAAAGTTCTACTCAATGCTTTGCTCATTCACTTCTCTGGTATATTGACATGGGATTTAATTTCTGGGTGGGTGAAAAGTATGTTTCTTACTTTTATTATCCAACCTCTTGTTCTAAATTATCTTAAACATCTCTTAGAATCTGAATGCTTCATAGTGATATCGGAGAATGCATAGATCCTAGGGCTCTTAACACTTAAGCTGATTGAAGAAATAGAGTTTTATATTGAATATATGGTTGGGCATTTTATTAGGATTGATTCATTCACTTATGGATGTGATTGTCTGAAACTAAATGAGTCCGTTCTCTCCCACTGAATTAGTCATAAGTAGACATTACCGACACTGTTAAAATACTTTCTGGGTGATGCTTACATTATTAGTATTCCAAGGTTCTGACTGACTGAAGTTAGGGCCTTAGGCTTGTTTGGGCGTACCCTAATGCACGTTCAAATACATTTTTTCATTTTGAGAAATTGAACATGTTCCTTTAGGATAATGAGTGCAAGGTGCGTTTGAGAGCCATTGTTCCCGGGAGGCTTATGGTGTTTACTTGAGTTCAGAAGCATAATGAATTTATGGACCTGCTTGTTTCTGTCTTGCTAAGAGATTGATGTTTGGCCCCTTTCTGAGTTTTTTGTTCAGCCTTTGGCAGGTTCTGGTGTGGATATTTTGTTCCCTTGTTGTAACTTTCATTTCTAATCTACCAATTACTTGTTTCTTATCACAAAAAAAGGTTTAAAAAACTTTCATGCAAATAAATAATAATATACTCTGACACTCATCGCAAGTCATGCTTTGTCAGCTGTTTAGTTTCTTTTACTGAATCACTGGAATTTTTTTTTGATTCTATATTTTTGCATTACTCAGGGGTTGATGCCACCTCCAGGTTGAAGCAGTTGGGTATGGAGTTTACAGTTTGGGTCTTCAAACATGTAAGTAGTGAACAATAATAATTCTGATTGGGATTCATGTAGTGTACATGGTCATCCTTTATATCTTCAAGCAGGATGTATACATGGAATTGTTATTTAGGCATAGTAATAGTTAGTAACATGCTATCAATCAATCATACTCCCTACGTCCCATAAAACACTGCTCATTTTGTCATTTTAGTCTGTCCCCCATCATATTGTCCATTCCATTTGTGGTAACTACCCCACCACTACCCTTTACATTTCTCCACACTTTATCAATTTACCAAGCATGACCCACACACTTACCTATTATTCCCGGTGAAATACAATACCCTTATAATAAATGTGGGCCCCTTTTTCCATTCATCTATGGACCTACCTAATATTTGTTAGAACCCTTGCTGAAAAGAATGGGCAATGTTTTATGGGACAAATGTAGTATTATGTTTTAATAGCAGCACCTCTTGTGAAATTATCATAGGATGGTAGGAAATCTTGTTCTGTCATCTTTCCTACTCATCCTCTAAAGTTTGGATGCATTTCAGCTATGATTTGTGATTGTCATTCTAAGTACTTGTCCATTTTCTGACCCTAAAAGTCCTTATGTTTATCAAAATGTTCAATAGGCTCCCTTGTAATATTTTTGGGATATCTATTGTTGTTCAACTCTATCATTTTCAGCATCATAACACTTGTTATGGTGTGTATTAGTTAATTTTACTGAGAGGAAGTGTGCAAGTGGAATGGGGTTGATTGATTACTGTTTGACAATCAAAGTATAGTTGATTCAATGGTTATGCATTACTTTTATATATTGTTTTGAGAAAGTGCTTAATTTTCTCAATGCCCTTGAAAATCTTATATGCATTCCCCCCTATAACTTTTTCAGTATGTATCTTTGCAAACCATGTCAATTAATGGATCAGTTGTTGGATCTTGATTCTTGTATGCTGAATTTTCTATGCAGCATGCCTTTTTGCTTATGTGTATATAAATCCATGCTCATACTGCTGGATCCATAATTGTAACCTCTTCCACCATCCTTGCAGGCTAGAATGGAGCAATTGAAGCTTATGGGTCCTATAATATTAACTGGAATTTTGAAAACTCTTGATAACGTCTCGTCTCCGGAATCTGGTCAGTTCCTCTGATCTTGTTGAACAATTATGGTGTCTTTAATTAGGCTTCTGAATTACACTGTTGTTGCCATAATTTTGTCATCATTTCAGATGCTGTTGCTAGAGAGACTAGAAGTTTTTGTTTCCAAGCAATTGGATTGCTTTCACAACGCATGCCCCAGCTCTTCAGGTATATTTTTTTTCCTGTTATTTTTTGGGTGGGTGGGACTTGGGAGGGTAACTGTCCATCTGGTACAGCCATGTTATGTGGATTCGATAAGTTCAGCGCTTCTTTATTGTTATCACTGGTAGGGAGAAAATTGATGTGGCAGTTCGACTGTTTGATGCTCTGAAGCTTGAGGGACAGTATCTCCGCTTGATTGTTCAGGAAGCAACAGCTTCCCTTTCTGTTGCATATAAGGTATAAAACACTTTGTTGCCTTCTTAATATTTTAACCTGCATTTCTCATCTTGCATGTTGATGGTGACTTTTTTGGTTTCAGGATGCTCCCCCAAAGGTGTTAAAGGATGTGGAGTCACTGCTGTTGCAAAATTCTCAAGTGGTAAATCCATTGCTATGCTTGTTGACAAGGCCTATTCATCTATTTTCCTCTTATTAAGGTGGTTTTGCATAATTGGTTAAGCTCAACTTATCTTCATCTTTTCACAAGGAACAAAGTGAAGTTCGGTTTTGCGCTGTAAGATGGGCGACATCCTTATTTGATTTAAAGCATTGTCCAAGCAGGTTTATTTGTATGCTTGGAGCAGCAGACCCAAAATTGGACATAAGGTAACTTGCTTTACTCAGAGTTGGTTTCAGGCAATCTATGTTTAAACTGCAGACCAAGACTTTTTCTTTTTTAGTTAATTAGTTCTAGTCACAAATTAGTGATCCTTGTACTTGTAACAATATTATTGGAATGTTTGAATTATCTTCTCAGAGCCTGTTCAGTTTGAATGATTATATCTCATGATTGAGTATGTATTATGTTTGGTTCATGAGATTGAATCTCACAACTTAATCCTAGATGGATAGCCATATGATAATGAGTCATAGCCACCCCCTTCCAACTAAAATAATCTCACAACTTAATCCTAGATGGATAATCATATGATAACGAGTCATTGCAACTGAATGGCACCTTAGAAGATTTTTCTTTAAAATGCCAGTCTTCTACTAAAACTCTAAACTGGCTCAATTTTCTGTGTTTCTTCTTAATTTAAAAGGTATCATAAAAAAGTTCATGTTTATTTATCATTCCAAAGTCTTTTCCTCAAACACTGAACACCTAAAAGCCTGCGAATATTTATGAAAGTTTAGCTTTCTGAAACTGCAGAATATTTGGCACACAATACGGTAATTTAAATGGTGGTATAGGAATTGGTGATATCTCAACAAGGAATAAGGCATTAAGTATTTGTTGCTTGATTTCTCATGTTGAAATGGATTCTTTGTGGTAAGAAAATACGGTCTTCATGAGATAAATGGGAGCATGGTTGGCTACAAGAGCCACTTTGGAGCCCATCAAAGTTCATCTAAAAAATATACACCGATTATCTCAAATTAATTGAGGTCATAGGAGGGAGTCACTGGGACTTTTGGTAAGATAAGTTATGCACATAAGTTCAGCTAATATATCCTTACATCTATCTCCTAATTGGTGCTTGTAAGAGGTGCTGAAAGGATCAATTTCACATTTTTATATTTTTTTCCTTTTTATCTGCTGGGTAAAGTGTAGAAGGAACTAATGTGTTGGGCCCTACCTAGTTCAGGAAGAAGTCTATATTCTTTGGTGTTTGGGCTATGGTTTTAGCCGAAAAATGCAGATTATTAGAGAATCTGTTAAGCATATAAGATAGGGAACCTAACTTTACACTAAACCATGGTCATAGGTAAATGGTTGACTTCCTATTATATGCCATTCCACACTTACCGTGTGGAACCGATGTGGGATTTGTATCAGAATCCTTGTCCATATATTTTGTGTTACGAAACACCATGGAGTTATTTAATTGTTATTTTATCTTTTAAGTTACGCTTAAGCTCACAGGTTGCTTTTACAGCCAGTCTTGTATTGGACTGTCATAAGTCAGTAAGATTAGTTAGTATTTAAATATGATGAAAGTTGTTATTTAGGGTTAGGAAGAGTTAATCAGAGCTACCGGTAATCTGCTGAGCAGGAATTTCTACCTTAGGCTCAATATGTTCTCAATTCTCATTGACTTCAAATATTTTTCTGGTGTTAATCACTTTTCTCTTAGTAAAGATTACCCTTGGCTCTATCATTTTGTTGGTCCGTTTGAGTTGTCCATGAGGCTGAAGAATCACTTGTGATGTATGGGAGAGTTGAAGTTCAAGTGTTCAACATAGCGTTCTCCTATTTTTGGTCAGTAGGTGGATTTTTCGTTCCTATTAGTACGGTAATAATTCGGTTTTCCAGATATCAGTTGAACAATAACCGGACTGAAATTAACCGGTTATGAACTAACCAAAAACCAAAAATTGCAATTTCGGTTTGGTCTCGGTGATTAGTATCGAAAGCGATCAGTTATCGGTGATTAGTCAAAACCGAATTAATCGATAAATAACCAAAATAATAAAATTCCCAAAAAATAAATTGAATACTAGCAGTGTTATTAAATACCATGGCATTTTTCTGTGGCAGATATCTAATCTTAGCCCATCAGGCTGAGAAATACATGGTTATATTACTTTATCACTAGAATTTTATAGATGTAGCTCATCTCTTATTTTCTATCCAAAATCAATGTTGGATGCTCATTGGGAAGGTATTGAAATTCTTGTATTTACTGAAAGTTTTGTGGAAATAGAATTATCCCAAGCAACCTGTGAGCTTAAGCATATATATGGGGAACTGTACTAATGAATGTATATATTCCAATAGATTTTTCATCAATGTATATATCAAGTTAATTTTTCAGTTTTTTTACCAAAATCAATAGATATATAACTGTACTAATGAAGTGTTTGGTTGACGAAAGGAAAATGAATGATTATAAAATCTAGTTTGTTTGGTGTACAATCACAAAGGGTATTTATTCTCTTTTCTATTGTTTGATTCAAGTTGCTGGCAGGTTTAATGGCTCAAGAAATTCCAAAGGATCAAATTTTTTGTAGTAACATAATCGAATTCTTACCAGAAAATAAAATCAACAAATTTGTTAATTACTACTACTAATTTCTGCATGAGAACAAAGAAACAACTTGGTTTATCAAAGAAGAAATAACTTTATTTCCCACATCGCAAATTAAAGAGAACCATGTCCACATGTGTGGTATTTGTTAACCCTAAGCATGACATATTAATACATACCGTTCTGCTTTGGGCTGCACTTTGTTCAGTTCTAGTGGTTACCCGAGTGAACTACTAGTTCTAACCGGTCAGTTATTTTATTAACCGAATGTCAATTCAGTGCGGTTCTGGTCATGGATTTGGGGAGTTTTTTATTCGGTTAACCGGTCAATTCGGTTCAGTTAGAACAGAATCCAACTAAATAATCACCCCATTTAACAAAACTTTATTTCATATGGAAAGAGGAGAGATAAAATAACCTATTAAGTTAAGCATATTGGCGAAGAAGATCACGTTCAGCAGCTCTTGTGAGCATTTTATAAATGCTGCGAAGTTTGGATGTAACCTGTCCAAAACTAACTACTCCCTCCCACTCAAGATGTCCACCTTTCCTTTTAGTTCGTTCCACTCAAGATGTACACCTTTCCTTTTAGTTTATCCCACTCAAGATGGCCACTTTCTATCTTTGAAAATAAATCCATCTCTCCTCTCTCTTCATTAAAATATTCAATTACCTTTTCCTCTCTACTTACTCCACCTAACAACTCCTCCTAAAATCCCGTGCCACTCAAGAATATGGACATCTTGAGTGGGACGGAGGGAGTACATAAAGAAGTTTAAATGGCAAGGTGAAAAGATATGCAAAGTTGGAAGTTAGAAATTGTTACAACTTATGTGCCTCCTGAAATTTAACCTATCTTTGTTTATTTGAAGTTTAAAGTGCTGTCTTTTTCTTATAATACTATAAATTTGCGATTGTTCACAGAGAGATGGCACTGGAAGGGTTATTTCCTGGTGATAAATTAAGGAACTCAGTGTCGCAAAGCATCTCAATTGAGTATCCCAAACTTTCAAGCATGCTGGCTTGTATCCTAGAGCAGCAGCCAATGATCTTACATTCTACTAGCGTTGGAGATACAAAGCTTCTTTTCCAGTCAAAGACTTATGTGGTTATGGTGAAGTTTCTGTTGAAGTGCTTTGAGACAGAAGCTGCTCAACCTAACTCATCTGATGAATCCGAGTTCTTAAACTCAGTAGAGAGACTCTGTTTATTGTTGGAAAATGCTATGACATATGAAGGTTCTGTTGAATTGCATGCATCAGCTTCCAAGGCTCTCATTACTTTGGGATCTCGTTTCCCTCAGGTAGATGATCAAATGGGTTTTTTTACAAAATGAATAACTTGATTTTACTCTCTTATTACTTTTTCTCATGACAGATGATTACGTCTCGCTATGCTGAAAAAGTTTTATGGCTTAAACAATATCTCAGTCATTTGGACTATGATACTCGTGAGTCTATGGCACGTTTACTAGGAATGGCATCCTCTTCCCTTCCTATTTCTGCTGCTACTGAACTTATTAGCGAATTGACGTCTTCAATTAGTGGAACACAAAAATTGAGGTTTGTCTCAGTGTCTTTCACCTTTAAGTTTTCATGGTCTCTATCTGCTATTACCTCATTATCATTGACTTTTTGGGATCCATAGGTTTGAAGCACAACATGGCCTGATATGTGCTTTAGGATATGTTACAGCAAACTGCTTGTTGAGAGCTCCTCCTGTAAGTTGTTCATCTTTCTAACAAACTGAGAGAGAGGCATTTATATATCTCATATATAGAATGCTAGTGGATATCTATGGATATGGTTAGCACTATTTACAGGTCTTAGTAAGTAGATGTCTTGGATTTTCATGTCTCCATACTGTTGGTATATATGGTTTTTGACTTTATATATGGTGTTGTGGTCTTGCTATTCTGTTTTTAGGTCTCGCGCGGTTATTCCTCTTACAATCAACAGTATAGAGTGAAAAGTATTCTTGCTTTCTTTCTTGGATCTTCATGTCTCTATACTGTTGGTATATATGTTTTTTGACCTTATGTAGTGCTGTGGTCTTGCTATTCTGTTCTTAGGTGTGATTATTCATCTTACAATCAGCAGTATAGGGTGAAAGTATTCTTGCTTTCTTTTGTTTTCTGTTTAGTTGATTTAGTCTCCCAACTTGCTTGAAATGATACGGGTAAGCAAGACGCTAGTGGCAAGTAAATGGGAGCTTCATCACTTTTGGTGATACAGTGATACTGCATCATATGCTGCAAAATTGAGATGAGGAAACCCGTTTACATGTAGAACCTGAATCTGGAGAAAATTTGACGGCATGCTGACTGCAGAACATAGCCAATTTTCATTGCTTTAACCTTGAGTGCTTTCATTAAGCCTATAAATTCTTTATATTCTTCATTTTTGAATTTTTTGCTTTTTATATTTCATATTAGTATGAATATATTAATAATGTTTTATTTATTCATTTGTCGACCGTCATATCCCACCATGCCGACCGCAATAACCTTGTGGTGGTTTTTTGGTCGACCACCATAAGCTTCCATGTGCCATTCATTCCTCTTTAAGTCATTCTATTTGACATTGGTTCAGTAAGTTCTAGTATAAAAATATTGCTTGGTTTGCTTGTGACAAATTTCTGAAAGTAAATTCTGATGAAGATGCTATAAACTTAGTAAATTTTATTTGTAACTTCATGAAGAGCCCCAGTTGGTAATTTGCTGCAATGTGAAATTCATCACAATTTGTTAGCTACATATTTGCTTTATTTCCTTCACCATTGATCTTATTCTATGTCCTTTTTTGTACTCACCAGATCTCCAATTCAGTGCTTCACAGTGTATTGAAATGTTTGGTCGATTTAGTTAATAACGAGACTTCCACATTAGCTTCTGTGGCGATGCAAGCTCTGGGACATATTGGAATCTGCACCCCACTGCCTCCACTGGTTATTGACTCTGCTGAAGGTGAAGTAATTGTGCTGTTAAATTTTCATGGTTTTTTTGGCATTTGGTGCAACTTTGAGTGATTCAAAATCGTTTAGAGGTGATAATACCAATTTTCTTTATAACTCTGCAGTTTCAACTTGGACCGTCTTGCAAAAAAAATTAAGCAAACTGCTTGCTGGTGATGATATCAAAGCAGTGCAAAAAACTGTGATCGCTTTGGGGCACATGTGTGCAAAAGAATCATCTTTGTCACATCTAACTATTGCTCTTGATCTGATTTTCAGCCTTTCCCGATCGAAGGTAGGTGACCCGTTTCGATGATTATTAGACGATCAGTGTCCGTCCTTACATTCTATGATCTTGTCTCCCTTGGAAGATTTTTATTTTAAGGAACTTATAGCATATATTTTTTTAGGTTTACTTTAATGAGATGAACAATTCTTTGGAAATTAAACTATATTTTGGCTTTTTAAATTTTTTAACAGGTTGAAGATACACTATTTGCTGCTGGAGAAGCTCTTTCATTCATGTGGGGAGGTGTTCCTGTCACTATTGATGTGATACTCAGAACTAATTATTCCTCATTATCCATGAGTTCTAATTTTTTAATGGGAGATACATCCTCATCTCTGCCAAGGCCCCCTTCAGAGGAATTCCAAAACAATGAAGATTACCATGTTGCAGTTAGAGATGCTATTACCAGAAAACTATTTGACGTCCTTCTGTACAGCAACAGAAAAGAGGAGCGCTGTTCTGGAACTGTGTGGTTACTATCACTTACAATATATTGCGGCCATCATGCAAGCATCCAGAAATTGCTTCCAGATATCCAGGTTTGTACTCTAACGCTTGTTTGGAGTTTGACAAGGAGTTTGATTCTTCTTGCTCTGCCAATGGATGAAATAAGTTGCAATTGCCAGAGTTGCTGAAATTCTTCTCCACCAGAGTGCTTCTTATGCTTTACCAGAGATGGAATTGCAATAGATGCCTAAGTTCTTCGTTGTTTTGTTGCATAATGTTGGCACTTCATGTACTTTCTTATTCTAGCCATGATTTTGAAGAGCTTGTCTTTCTTGGTATGCTTTACCTCTGTCTCTACTAAAAAGGTCTAAAAATTGGCGCCAAACAAGGGACCAGTATTCTTCAATTGATTCTTAGAATAATTGAAAAATATAAAATAAACAGATGATTCTACCTTCTCCTCTTCTCTCTCTTTTTCAGCTGATAAGCTTAATCAAATGCATTTTTCTTCAAATATATGTGTTTAGTATATAAGAATTCATAAGTACATGGACCGTTATAAATTCACATCTGACTTAATGCAATATATTTTCTAGTGAGATATGTCGTATTACTGTGCCGAAATGTTTCCGAGAAGAAAAATTTGCACTGTTAGCTCTCTGAATTACTGAAAGGTGTTTCTGTTATACAGGAAGCATTTTCGCACCTTATCGGTGAGCAGAATGAACTTACTCAAGAGTTGGCATCTCAGGGCCTGAGTATTGTTTATGAACTTGGTGATGATTCTACAAAGAAAAATTTGGTTAATGCACTTGTTGGAACTTTAACTGGCTCCGGGAAGAGGAAGAGAGCTGTAAAGGTCAGTATACATGGCTTTGTGATCCTTTATCATGATAATACTTATTTTGTACTGTATTTTCCTACATTATTTTCTTGGATGTTCTTATTGTTATAATTTTCAGCTGGTTGAGGACACTGAAGTGTTCCAAGAAGGTGCCTTTGGTGAAAGCCCTACTGGAGGAAAACTGAGCACTTACAAGGAGCTTTGTAATCTCGCTAACGAGATGGGACAACCTGACCTGATTTATAAATTCATGGATTTAGCCAATTACCAGGCTTCCCTTAATTCAAAACGAGGTGCTGCTTTTGGGTTTTCCAAAATAGCCAAGCTTGCAGGGGACGCCTTACAACCTTACCTCCGTGCATTGGTTCCTAGACTTATTCGCTATCAGTATGATCCTGAGAAGAATGTCCAGGTGCTAATCTCTCATTGCTCTATGTACAAACACTTGGCTTGTCAATGTGCTGAGTATGATTCAGTTTCAAATTTTATCATTGGAATTTTTTGGATCTGATACTCTTTACCTAATAATTCCACAGCTTCTGGTTACTTTGTTCCATGTTGCCCCTAATCTTTGCTACTGAATTTTCTCTTTCTTTTCCCATTGGTGTATGAAATGAAACATTAGTCCCTCTCCCTTTTGATTTTTACCCTGACTAACTGCATTTGGTTTGTTTGCTTATCAGGATGCAATGTCACACATCTGGAAATCATTGATAGCAGATTCAAAAAAAGCAATTGATGAACATCTGGACCTTATTTTTGACGATCTGTTAATACAATGTGGGTCTAGGCTCTGGCGGTCCAGAGAGGCTTCTTGTCTTGCTCTTGCAGATATACTCCAGGGACGAAAATTTGACCAGGTTTCTGTCTATATATCCTTATACCATTTTTTTATTTATATTCAGGAAGTGGGAGCAGTATTTCTTTAATCTCCTAGAAATCAGTGAGAGTAGTTTCAGGCCTACTGGTAGGGTTAATCATATCCTGCATTGTTAATTTGTTGAAGTAATTTCCTGATTCTGTTTTCCCTTGTGATACCTAGTTCTTTGGTTTGAAATATGTAGTATTGATTCCTGAAACTCTAGTTTTCAGATTTTCTGTTTTAGTTTTGTCGACTTCTAGCTTCCATATATCAAAACAGATGCACCATAGAAGAGGAATAACACAACTTCACCATCCAAAAGCAATGACTTTCTGAACATATGTTGTGTTTGTAAATATGAAGAACAAAAGCAGCATTTATGTTTCTCCATTTTTTCTAATATATTTTATTTCTTTGAATAATAGAGTAGAACACAGACACATATACCTAGTCATGTTGCAC
Source organism: Salvia hispanica (assembly GCF_023119035.1). NCBI lineage: Eukaryota > Viridiplantae > Streptophyta > Magnoliopsida > Lamiales > Lamiaceae > Salvia > Salvia hispanica. The sequence continues at coordinate 15,581,580 of NC_062969.1, forward strand.
ACTCAATGAAGTTGAGTGATTCAAAAGCATTTTGATAGTTTGTAGTCTGTGACTTGTGAGCCTTTGTTGCTAGATGCCTGCACATCCTTTTGGTAGTTTGTGGCCCTTCTCAAAATTTGGGAAAATGCCTAAGAACGTATCCAGGCCTAACCAAGAGATAATAATAGAAGCTTAGACTTAGAGATGTAAGGTGCACAATGAATATAATGTATTTAGACACTTTTTTAGCTAATAACATCAGCGTGGAAGAAGAAAAGTATTGACATGGCTCATGCAGTGATAGGCGTATGAATTTTATTTTGATTCTATAATCTAGGTATCCTCTCTTATATGATTAGCCCTTTATTAAAATTAAATACTGCAAATAGGTTAGGCAATTGCTTAATTTCCACAAAAGTGTAAGGAAGAATGCCAGTTTTGACATCATGTCATATAAATATTAGTTTGATTATTGAAACGGGGAAATTAATTTGCAAAGCTCTTTACTGTTTAGGATTCATGGTCAGACAAAGTATCAGCATACTTGAAATGTATATTTTCCCCAGGTGTTCCCACTTCTTTATGCCACGAATAATGTGTCCATCATATATAAGTGACATGTAGCTGGCCTTTTCATTAGACTGTTTACTGCAACTCAGGTTCTCTAGGATCAGTATTAGCTGGAATGAGTTTCTTTTCTATTTCCTGCCATATGCATTGTTTTCATAATATTTTCTGGTTTCACATCTTATATAACTGTCAGCTAGTTTAGAATGTGCTATCCCGAGGGATGTGATAAGACTGTTCTCTTATGGATTTCTCTGCTGTTGTCATAGGTTGAGAAACATTTGAGAAGTATATGGATAGCTGCGTTTCGGGCTATGGATGACATAAAAGAAACTGTCAGAAATGCGGGTGACAGATTGTTCCGTGCTGTTTCATCATTAACTGGGAGGTTATGCGATGTTTCCCTCACACCAGTTTCAGAAGCGAGACAGACAATGGCTATAGTTCTGCCTTTGTTGTTGACTGAAGGCATAATGAGCAAGGTTGACAATATTCGTAAGGCTTCCATTGGTATGGTTACGAAGCTTGCAAAGGTAAACTATGTAGCTCTAAAACAGCTAAATTTGTTAAAATTCTCTTGGTGGCTCTCATTTCACTTAAATATATGAAAACACCTGGGGGGTTCCTGAATTCCTCTCTTCAGTTTCTATATTATCATCTGTATATTATGACATCTCGCATGTCGTCCAAGTTTTTATCATGGGAGGTTTTGTTACCATACTTCACAACAATCTAATGAACTCCAAACTCCTAAGTCCTACATTTTAAAAGGTCTCTATGCCGCCTTTTACCATGTATGTGAGTATGTCCTTTAGTTCTGCCGATGGTTTCCTATTTTGTACCCATGTTTTTTACAGTAGTGATATCTATCTGGTTACGGTTATTTCCTGCTCCAAAATTTTGTAAGATGATTGTATCCTTAATTGTGTTCTCTTTGAGCTTTCTCACAAAATTGTATAAGCTTGATCAAAATTTAAATTTTACATCTTCCTCTGGTGGCTAAGTGATCTTCTTGTATTTTAATAGTAAGGGCACAATATAGATGCATTCTCATAGCCTATTTTCCTGCCCACGGTTGTTAACTTTTTTTATTGACATTTGTAGGGTGCAGGAATTGCAATTCGGCCGTACTTGAGTGATCTGGTTTGTTGCATGCTGGAAAGCCTGTCTAGCCTTGAAGATCAAGGAATGAATTATGTAGAGGTCTGGCAACTTATGATCTTATGATCACTCAAATTGTGACATTTACCCGTACGCTTATTTGCAATTCTGTTTCCTTTTCCCTTTACTGCATTTGTTGATTTTACAGAATACTGATCAATAATCTAGATGTTATTACGCTGTGGCTGTTTATTAATTCTCTTTACTGTTTCCCCCTACTTTATTAACACATATTTTCTTTCTGTCTACTAGATGCATGCCGAAAATGTGGGTATACAGACTGAAAAACTAGAAAACTTGAGGATTTCAATTGCCAGAGGATCTCCAATGTGGGAAACTCTTGAATTCTGCATAGACGTTGTTGATTCCCCTTCTCTAGAATTATTGGTTCCTCGTCTTTCCCAGATGGTGCGTTCTGGAATTGGCTTGAACACCAGGTATTTTGCAAATACGTATACATTCGTATAAGGCTCCGATAGCCATACATGTTGCATAATATTCAACCGATTTTTTGTTTATTTGTTCCTGAGATACTTTTTGAAGTCTGGTGCCATTAGGTTAAAGTTTCACATGAATATATAGAACTAAATTTTGAATCTAATGGGATCTGAATTCTCAAGTCAGTGCTTCTATAATTAGTTCATAGTTTGAAATGATTGTTTAGTACTTGATCTAGTAACCAAGGACTGTCATTCTGTCTTCTAATTACTACATATTCTATTTACTACTGCTTTCAGGGTTGGTGTAGCTAACTTTATCAGCCAGCTAGTTCAAAAAGTTGGTCTTGACATCAAGCCGTTCACTAGTACGCTATTGAGGCTCTTACTTTCAGTTGTTAAGGATGAAAGAAGTGCTTCGTCAAGACGCGCCTTTGCAAGTGCTTGTGCAATTGTTATGAAGTATGCAGCTCCTTCTCAGGCCCAGAAATTGATTGAAGATACTGCACGTTTGCATTCTGGTGATAGGAATGATCAGATTGCATGTGCAATCCTATTGAAAAGTTATGCATCCACAGCTGCAGATACTTTAAATGGATATCAAGCCATTATAGTTCCAGTTATTTTTGTTTCAAGGTAATGTCAGCCACTTTTTGTTTTACTTAACTATTATGATGTAAACCTGATTCTCTTTGGTTAAAAGTAAAGCTGGCTATATTGCTTGCCATGCATTTTGCTGAGGCCTCCCAGTTATCCCATTCAATTCCCTTACAAACAATGCATATGCATGTTTATGTAAACATGACTTGGAAATTCATGGTGTACATTAGAGATGTCAAGGATTATATGCATTTTTAGTTGCTGCTGATATATAGTATAACGCTTATGCTTTAAGAGATGATTGCATGCATAGAATGATATAATGGAAAGACTAGAAGAGCATATTTATAAATCTTTGCTACAATGATGCGCTGCATTCATTTTTTCTAGTCTTCAATTTGTAGCTGAAATTGCTGGGCAGATAGGGTTTAAAAGTGGGAATTGAAAGTGAAAATTTGTAGAAGAAACATAGCATTACTATTTTGTCTTCCTGTGTAATTATGAAATGGAAAAGTGAGTTTCTATTTGAGACGCTGGTGTATTTATGTTCCTGGTATATATCTTGAAATTCACAGGAATCTATATCGTATCTGTATTATTGACTGTTACATGTCTCGTGTTGACTGATCATGACACTTATTTTTCTACTGAGGCCTATCTTTTGAAACTATAAACTTTTAGGCAATGGACTTCGAAGTGTCTGATACGGATAATCATCGGTTATTCGAAAAATGAACAATTTTTTCAGAATAGTGAATTGTAATAGAAGCTTGTATGTATCTGTAACATTATTTGGAGCAATAATTTGTAAATTTTTTAACATGTATTGCACCTGTTTGGGTAATTTGTAACAATTTTCTTATCAGCATTTAGCACATAATGCAGTATTCTTGGCTTCTGTGCTAGGGTTATTAGCACATGACACATTTTTTTTCTTCTTATGTAATCATCATTTTAAGGGAATAGTGGTTAAAAATATTTGATTCATAGGCTTTTCAGCATCTGGGATAATATCAATGCGTCTATTTGTTGAAGCCTGTTAGAAATCCATAAATTCCATCATTTAGTGCTTATTAACTTGAAATTCGGTTTTCTGCTTTTTATCTTCTTGTTAACAATACCTATTTTAAAACATGTCCTTGTTGTCTTTTGCAGATTTGAAGATGACAAGACTATTTCTAGTTTGTACGAAGACTTATGGGACGAAAATATGAGCAACGAAAGGATTACTCTTCAACTTTTCTTGGGAGAAATTGTTGATCTTATTAATGAAGGAATCATGTCGTCCTCGTGGGCAAGTAAAAAGAAGGCATGTCTAGTTTCTCCTCTCCTTAGTGAAGCTTCTTATTTCTTAACCACATAAGCAAAGTTATCCCAAGTGGTCACACTATTCTTCCTAATGTTAATTCACTTAAAAGTTGGATTCGATCAAATGCATCTTTTGAATGTGCAGGCATCATTGGGAATCTGTAAGCTCAGCGAAGTCCTTGGTGAATCACTATCTTCACATCATAGTATTTTATTGACCTCTTTGATGAAGGAAATTCCTGGGCGTTTATGGGAGGTATTTACTCCAATTTTGAAACAGTACTTATCCTACAATTTGAAAGATAAATTGGTTATGCTTGCAAATGGAAAATGCAAATGTTTAGAATATGATGATTTAAAGTCACTCGTGATAACGGGATACACGAAACATAATTTTTTAAGAGACAACAAATTTAAATTAAACCTTGAAAGCCTTTTTAAATGACTAAATGACGTAACGAGGATACCTTTCTCTGGCAAGCAGTAAGATAAATCATATTAACCCATTAGAGAGGAGTAAAGCCTAAGAAGAATGTATATAGTGGACTATTGGGGGCCATATTGAGCAAAGAGTGGAATTTCTAATATTGAAAACCCCGTAAATACATTGACTTTATCTGGAATTGAAGGCCTGGAGACAGTGGTGTAACCTCTTCTAGGAGCGCATGGCTTTGCTCCCAATTGTTTTTGAAGTCGCAAAAACAAACTATCTTAGAGCTAGTCAGTCATCTGTCAATAATATTCTGAAATATAATATGCTACTTCACATCTAACTTTTTCAAACCCAGCTTTGCTGACTCTCGTCTCTTGTGCTGCAGCTATAAAATATTATTACGCCAGTTATCTGTCTATATATATTTATTATATGTAAATAATGATTATATGTTTCTGTACATGGCAGGGAAAAGAGGTTATGTTAGATGCATTGTCAGCTCTTTGTTCATCATGCCATGAAGCTATTTCAGCATCAAATCCTGATGCTCCTAATGCTATATTGAGCCTTATATCTTCTGCATGCACTAAGAAAGCACAAAAATATAGGGAAGCAGCTTTTGGCGCTCTTGAGAAGGTATACCTCCATTCCTCAATGCACTTGTTACCTTGACATTGGCTCCACATGTTTTTCTTTCGTGCATGTTGGATGATGGTAAATCATAACATACCTGCCATCAGTGTTGAAGACTTGAAGTCAGTTCTTTTCCTTTTCTTTCTATAGCACGAACAAATAGTAGTAAGCCACTTGACCCTTTTGGCCAACGACCAGAAATTGAATAAAAGCAACATGGTATATGGAATAAAAGCCATGAAGTTGCAAAAACAAACTCTGGCAGTGCCAATAAATCATTTTCTGAAAAGGGGTTTAGCAAATTCACTATTTGGCAATAAAAATGAATACCGATTACCGAATCATGTGAAGCATTCTTATCAAAAGCAGATAGTTAAGATATCATATTTTGTCAGACTCATACTGGAATCTTTTTAGGCTTAAATCTTATTTCTTTTATCATATCAATTTTAGGTTATCAAGGCATTCAACAAGTCTGAGTTCTTTAACATGGTTATTCCATCTTTGCTGGAGATGGGAAATTCGCTCACTGTTGCTAAATCAGGTACCATAATTCAATTTGAAATCCAGGTCCTAACAACCCTCTTAAAATGAGAAGCGAGTATCAGAATTTTATGAGCAGCTAGCTACATTAAATTGTTATCAATGCTTTATCCTTGCAGTATTATCTTCATTTTGTTATGCTGTGTTGTGGTGTTTCTGTTTTTTCTCATGAAATCTGATAAGCTTTTCTAGTAATGTGGGATTGAAATCCCTTGCTTTTTCGTTGTGTCAAAATTACATCTGCGACTCCGTCAAACTATTATCTAGATCCTATCTTTATCTCCTTATTGTTATTATGCTTGAAACTCCCCATGCGTCTAAAGGATAATTTATATGTTGACCCTTCTGTTCTGCTTCTAGATTGATAATTAAAACCATTAGCCTGATTTAAAGTGATGTGAAACCAATCTGGTAAAAGTAAACTATCAATAAGAATCATGTGCCATATTCTTACCAGTAGGTGATGGACTCAAATTTTTTTCTGTAGGAATCGATGCTCACTAATGTTTTCTCAGTTAAGAGAGCAAAGGAGATTTTCCCTTTCCTAGAAACAATGATAATTAGATAGACGTTTGATTTATTGACCACATTTGAATTATTTAAAGTCATATTCTATTGTGAATGTGATGCATTGGGTCACTCTTTTTGCAGATGCAGATGAACCAGATACTTCACCAACTTCTTTACAAGAAAAGTTATTGAATTGCATTACTGCTTGCATCCATGTAGCCACCACTGCCGATATCATCAAACAACAGAAGAACTTCATAGATTTATGTTTATTATCTCTCTCACCTAAATTCTCTTGGACAGGTAGGTGTCTTGTCTTCACCTAGGCTCTGTCACCTAATTTCTCATCCTTATCAAATCTTCTCATATTCACACCACATCTCCTTTCATGTATTGGGCAGTTAAATTGTCAGCCTTTTCTTTTAGTAAAGAGCTTAGTTCAAAGCTGCATAGTAGTTTGAACAACTCACAAGATGGTGCCTTGCAAGCCAGCATAACCGCTTTTATTCATGAGGTAATATCTGGTTCCATAGTTCTATAATTACACCGTAGAACATATATATGGGGCTCTAATGTGGCATCTTAAATATTTGCAGTTATTTTATACTCTTTCGCCTGAACTACTTAAGTCCCTGCGCACGGTAAAAATTGGGCAGGTGTGATAATACTCTCCAGTTATCCTTCATTTTCTTTAAATACATACGATTATTGGTGCCTGAATTTGAATATTTGATGCGAGTATTGGTGAACGGATTGCAGGTTCATTTAGCATGTGCTGAATGTCTTTTGGAGTTGACGAACAAGTTCAGGGAAGCTCTGCCTGCCCAGTGGAGTGAGCCGGAGTTTATGAGTGAGCTCGTTGAACTCTCTGAAATCGAAAAGAACGAGCAGGCCAAGTCTTTGTTGAAGAAATGCATCCAAATCTTAAAAGATGATGTAAAACCCTCACCTTAACTTTTTTTAAGTTGTACCACCACACTTGCTGCATTCACTTAAAGAAACAGAGTATATTTACCCAATGGTTTATTATTGCTAGTTTGTAGCAGACATATTCCCCTGAATAAAAATATATACACAGCTTCGAAATGAACACCAATATCATATTTTAGGGGAAATTACACAATACATACAAAATGTTTTACCAATGTTTCAATTTAGTACAAAATGTTTTAAGTTAACATAAATCATACAAAATGTTTTATTAGAGTTTCAAGTTTATACACTCCATTACATTTTGTTTAACACCGTTAGTTCCTATGAGAGTAGATTGTTCAAACAATTCAAAGTACATATTTTCTTCATTTCACTGTCTTACTCAACATCAAACTCTACATCCATGCACACTTTGTTTCCATGTAATGTTTTACTACTATGCTAACAGACACACTCAACATCAAATTAAAGTTGTGGTACAAACTCTGATTAACAGTAGTACCAGCTATTAGTGCCACGGCTTCTGCAATAATAACTGAAAAATTCATCTCATTCATTGAGTGAATGAAAATTCTTGGTGCCAAGTTATCAATGTTGTCCATGAATTACAAGGCCTCTTGAAGAGTGATTAAGCCCACCAAAATTTCTAAGTAAAAAACAAATTTTGTAGATTTTTTTAGTCAATTAGATTAGCTTTACATTTGGAGGAGGAGGGATGATCTTCTAGAATGGCTCACTGGTGTCGGTCTTATCTTCTTCAGAGTGATAGGCGTTCTTAATTTCTTCTTCAAAGTAATCTAAGTGTTGTAAATACCTAATTTATTTTTCAATTTACCAATGAGTTGGAGCATATGATAAAAAGAACGGTGTTAACAAAATGTAATGGAGCGTATAAACTTGAAACTCTAATAAAACATTTTGTATGATTTATGTTAACTTAAAACATTTTGTACTAAATTGAAACATTGATAAAATATTTTGCATGTATTATGTAATTTCCCCCATATTTTACGATGCTAACTTCGTTTCAGTTGCATTCAGATTAAAATTTTGATGATTGGAGTGTTTAACAAACCATTTGAAATGAACATAATTCATAGTACTTGTTCTACTTTCATTTCCTAGTTTTCGTAAACATTGTGGAGTCTTCTCGTTGTTCCATTTAAACAAATGGAAATAATGCCACTGAAAGTTATATACGTATTTATTTACATGTAGTTATTTACAGTTAAATCAAAACAAAATTAAAATGCATGTTAACGACCACATAAATTTCGAACCTCCATTAAAAATTACTCCCTTCGTCAGCCATTAGAAGTCCCATTTATTGTCAGCATGAGTTTTAAGAAATGTTAAGAAAAGTGGATTGAAACAAGTTAGTGGAATAAGGATCTCACTTGTATATATATTAGTTTTAAATGAAATGTGAGTGCAATGAGTTAGTGAAAGGTGAGACCCTATTACTATTTATGGTAAAAAGTAAATCGAAACTTCTTTTTGCGGACGGACTAAAATGAAAAAAATAGGACTCCTATTCGCAGGGAGTATTTATAAATTGTAATAGAGACTCATATACATAGACTCTGTATCTTATTGCAGAATTGCATAACGGTCATATTTAGATAATTTAGATGTCATTTTTAGTTTGTTTTTAGTTCATTTTAAAATTATGAATGTCATTTTTAATTCGTTTCAAGCTGTCTTTCCTAAAATTAACTAAAAGCAAACTAAAATGATCTTTTGTATATTTAATATATGATAATTGAGTTTTTTTTAACATACACTAATCAAATTTTGATTTTTGCACTGTACATTGATTTAGTTTTTGAGTTGATTTTACAAGATCCGGTATGATCAATATATATAGATCAAGAATCAACGGATGTGATTAAATAAAAACTTTAAATATTCTATAAACTACAAACTATGGTCTGGACCATTAGAAAATATTAATAAATAATAAAATAATAGCAACAAAAAATGTCAATACAATATCAACGGTTGAAGCTGTCTTGATATTTTTTGTTCTTTGACATTTTTTAATACTCCAAATTATAATTTGAAGTTTGTACAAAATATAAAGCTTGCATTTTATCAGTGCACGTAAATAATAATCACTATAGAAACGTCTATCACAATTACTAGTATTTACAAACATTCAATTACTCATTTCCCTAGCTTCACAATTACTAACATTCAATTACTCAACATAAAATAATAAATCTCCATAAATCAGTTTTCTTTTTCTTTCTTTATTTTTCATTTGTAGTTTTTCGTATTTTCACAATTCATAGATAAATGAAGTCGGTTTTACTCGAAACACCCAAAATCAATAAGTATTTCGGAATATATAGAATGGTAAAATAAGGTCAACTTTAGTGTTTTGTTTAATTTATGATCAACTAAAGTAACCGTATACTCTCTCCTCAGTCCTCACCTCTCCAAAACCCTAAACGCCCAAACACGGCCGGCGGCGCCGATCATCCATCACATCCATCAATGGAGGACGTCTGCGAGGGGAAGGACTTCTCGTTCCCCATCGAGGAAGAGAAGATCCTCTCATGGTGGGACGACATCGACGCCTTCAAATCCCAGCTCGACCGCACCAAATCATTTCCCGAGTATGTCTTCTACGACGGCCCTCCCTTCGCCACCGGCCTCCCTCACTACGGCCACATTCTCGCCGGAACAATCAAGGACATCGTCACTCGCTATCAGTCCATGACGGGGCATCACGTCACCCGACGATTCGGCTGGGATTGCCACGGCTTGCCGGTGGAGCATGAGATTGATCAGAAATTGGGGATTAAGAGCAGAGAAGATATTCTCAAGATGGGGATTGGGAATTACAACGAAGAGTGCCGGGGGATTGTGCAGAGGTATGTCGGCGAGTGGGAGAAGACTGTGGTTAGAATGGGGAGGTGGATTGATTTTAGGAATGATTATAAAACTATGGATTTGAAATTCATGGAGAGTGTATGGTGGGGGTTTGCGCAGTTGTTTAAGAAGGACCTTGTTTACAGAGGATTTAAGGTAATGTATTAACACCTTCTATATTGAGTTCTATATTGATCTTATTATGCTTCTCTATTTTGGATTGAGGAACTACTCTACTTAGACATTTGATTCGTATTATGTTGCTGTTTTTGGGTAAATTTTGCGGATGTTATTGTGCAGGTCATGCCTTACAGTACTGGCTGTAAAACTCCACTATCAAATTTTGAAGCCAATTCCAATTATAAGGAGGTTCCTGACCCCGAGATAATGGTGGCTTTTCCTGTTGTGGATGACGCTGATGGTGCTTCATTTGTTGCGTGGACAACAACGCCATGGACACTGCCTAGTAACCTTGCACTCTGTGTCAATGCTGGTTTTACCTATGTTAAGGTCCGGAACAAGTTTAATGGCAAAGTCTATGTGGTTGCTGAATCTAGATTACCGGAGCTTCCTGTTGAAAAAGGGAAGAAGAGTGTGCCTGATGGTGCTGCTGAGAATTCGAATTCAAAGCCCAAGGCGTCTGGTGGCAAAGCTAAGAATGTGGAAACATATGAAATATTGGATAAGTTCAGCGGTGCTTCTCTCGTTGGAAAGAAGTATGTCCCTTTATTCAATTACTTCAGTGACTACTCTGATGTGGCGTTTAAGGTTGTGGCAGATAATTATGTGACTGATGATAGCGGTACTGGAATTGTTCACTGCGCTCCTGCATTTGGTGAAGATGATTACCGCGTCTGTCTTGGAAATGGCATAATCACCAAGGGGGAAAACCTGGTCGTGGCAGTGGACGATGATGGGCGTTTCACTGAAAGAGTTGTTGAATTTCACGGCCGGTATGTGAAGGATGCAGATAAAGACATCATTCAGGCTGTGAAAGAGAAGGGCAGGCTTGTAAAAACTGGAAGCTTTACTCACAACTATCCCTATTGTTGGAGATCTGATACTCCCCTCATCTACAGAGCAGTGCCCAGCTGGTTTGTGGCTGTTGAAAAGATTAAGGACCAGTTGCTGGAGAACAACGAGAAGACTAGATGGGTGCCTAACTTTGTGAAAGAAAAACGTTTCCACAACTGGCTTGAGAATGCTAGAGATTGGGCAGTCAGCCGAAGTAGATTTTGGGGCACGCCTCTTCCTCTCTGGATCAGTGAAGATGGTGAAGAGATTGTCGTCATGGATTCCATTGAAAAGCTTGAAACACTTTCTGGTGAGAAGGTAACCGACTTGCATCGTCATAAAATTGATCATATTACTATCCCTTCAAGTCGTGGTCCAAAGTTTGGTGTTCTTCGCCGGGTGGAGGATGTCTTTGATTGTTGGTTTGAGAGTGGATCCATGCCGTACGCTCATATCCACTATCCATTTGAGAACGTGGAACTATTTGAGAACAATTTCCCGGGAGATTTTGTGGCCGAGGGTCTGGATCAAACTCGTGGATGGTTTTATACTCTCATGGTTCTCTCCACTGCACTCTTTGGAAAACACGCTTTCAAAAACCTTATTTGTAATGGGCTTGTGTTGGCTGAGGATGGGAAGAAAATGAGTAAGAGATTAAAAAATTATCCTCCACCATCTGAAGTGATAAATGACTACGGAGCTGATGCATTGCGTCTCTACATTATAAACTCTCCAGTTGTACGTGCTGAACCATTGCGTTTCAAGAAGGAGGGGGTGTATGGTGTGGTAAAAGATGTCTTCCTACCATGGTATAATGCTTATAGGTTCCTTGTGCAAAATGCTAAAAGACTTGAAGTGGAAGGACTCGCACCATTCACACCTGTCGATCAGTCTATCCTTCATAATTCCTCGAATGTCCTTGACCAATGGATTAATTCTGCTACGCAGAGTTTAGTCCATTTTGTAAGGCAAGAAATGGATCTTTATAAACTCTACACGGTGGTTCCTTATCTTGTGGAGTTTTTGAACAACTTGACAAATATATATGTTCGATTCAATCGGAAGAGGCTGAAAGGTCGTACTGGGGAAGAAGATTGCAGAGTTGCCCTTTCGACTCTTTATTATGTTCTTCTCACAGCATGTAAATCCATGGCGCCATTCACACCATTCTTCACTGAGGTTCTTTATAAAAATCTGAGGAGAGCAACTGGTGCATCTGAAGAAAGCATTCACTTTTGCCGTTTCCCTGAAGTAGAAGGGAAGAGAGGAGAACGGATTGAAGAAAGTGTGAACCGAATGATGAAAATCATTGAGCTTGCACGTATCATCCGTGAGCGCCATAACAAGCCTCTCAAGACGCCACTAAAGGAGATGGTGATAGTTCACCCTGATGCAGACTTCTTGGACGATATTGACAAAAAGCTGAGGGAATATGTGCTCGAGGAGCTAAATGTGAAGTCTTTGGTACCATGCAACGACACTCTTAAGTATGCTACGCTGCGTGCAGAGCCTGATTTCAGTGTGCTGGGGAAAAGGCTTGGAAAATCTATGGGTGAGATCGCAAAGGCAGTGAAAGGGATGTCAACAGAAGACATCTTGGCTTTTGAAAGAGCGGGAGAGATCACTATCAAAACACATGTTTTGAAGCTCAGTGATATCAAGATAACTAGAGAGTTCAAGCCTCCTGCTAATGTAAAGGCTGAAGATATGGATGCTAAAGGAGATGGTGATGTCTTGGTGGTATTGGACTTGCGCAGTGATGAGTCTTTGTATGAAGCCGGAGTTGCTCGTGAGATTGTGAACCGGATCCAGAAACTGCGGAAGAAAGCTGCACTTGAGCCCACTGATACTGTAGAGGTCTTCTTCAAGTCATTGGATAAGGATGAAACAACGTCTCGAGAAATTGTAGAGTCGCAGGATGCATACATCACAGGCGTGCTTGGGTCGCCATTGCTGCCACATTCTTTGCTTCCTCCCCATGCTGTGGTCCTTGCCGAAGAGAGTTACCATGGGATATCAAACCTCTCCTTCACGATCATTCTAGCAAGGCCAGCGCTTGTATTCAACTCGGATGCCATTGCTGCATTGTATGGTGGAAGCACCAAATTCGCGCAGGGATTGCAGGCCTACTTGTTGGCGAGGGATCACCATAATTTGAAGACAGAATTTCAACATGGAAAGGGCAAGGTGAAAGTTGGTTGCATTGAAGATCTGCCCCCGGTGACTCTGGTGTTGGGTGAACATGTGTTCTTGACCGTTGGTGACTGCGTCTCAAGCAAGAAAGGGAGCCTGTGATTTCCAGTGTTTCATCTTTTTTTGGATTATTGTTGGTTGTTCTTTGCTATTTTCTGGGATTGTCAGATTTATTTTTGTCAGCACTATCGTTTTTTATACTCCTGTTTTTGCGTTAGCCTTTGTTTCTTATACTCCATCTATCCACAGGCGATTCTAGTGAGTAGTCTCTTTGATCATTTGTGACGCTTTAGAGGGTGGGACAAACAGTTGATCTAAGGATTTAAACATGCTCCATATCTGTGATTTTGCACTTCCTTTGTTTCTGTTTAAATGATGCTTACATGTTTATATATATACCAAAGTCTTAAATTTAAACAAAGCTTGTAACATTTTTTCACATTTGCCCCCAAATATTTATTTCCAATTTTCATTTTTCCAACTTTCAGTCATTATTGTTCCAAAAACATCTCTCTATTTTGCCAACAGGAGATAAAAGGCCAAAGCTATTATCTGAATGGACCAAATGCATATATATAATACATGATGAAGTATGAACAAAACCAGATAGATTAAAATTCAGAGATAATACTAATACTACAATAAATATGCGATCAATGAACAACAAAGATAGAAATGGCAATTGATGTCACAAAAGCAGCATAATTTCCTCAATCATCAGTTCGGATCCAGAGTCTATATGGCAGAATTATGGGTAGTACTTTGTGCTGACATAACGGTAGTATGAAGCAACGATTTCCTTATACTTCTTCATTCGTTCCTCAGGAAGTCCTTGTATTCATTATTCTCTTAGCAGCATCTGTTGTTATTTCTTCATAAACCTGTTGTAGAATGAAAGAATTTTGGGTTAACAACTGTAATTAATCCTGACACTTTGATTCAAGGTATCAAAAGTGAAGAATCAGAATTTTACTATACTTACTAGTTTCTTATAAACTTGTTGAAATGCCTTGCAAAATCTTTCTGCATCAGCTGCACCCACCTACGAAATGGACATTGCAAATATATATAATCCATTCTTTTGAACCTTTGTTGGAATATGATTAATCTTCATTCTCTTATAAGATAAAAATGGTAAGGCGAGACAACTTCAAATTTTCCAACGTTTATACAGATACATGAAGCACACGTTTTAAACAAATACACTATTAAGGCTGCCAACAAGTTTTCCAGAAAAAAAGTAACTAGACCCAAAACTAGTCAAAAAAGTACTTAAAAGAACTCAAAACTATTGGCATCATTCACAAGACAGTTAAAACACAACATATACCTTCTTCTCAGCAGCCGCCTTTAGTTTTCCCCAAAATGCTTCTGTGGTTGCAAATCAACACAAAGATAATTGATCAGTCACTATTCTTTAACAGAAACACTCTAAGTCAACATCTGCCAATGGCATTATTTATACAGTTTTCCACAGTCCACACTGAATTGTTTTATAGGGATAGGGCTAAAATTGATATTTGTTTGATCCCAATCCACATTCCACACAGATAGACAATATCTGACATGGATTAATTTAAGGAGATAATTTCCCAATGAACCACAATGTTGTCCAATTAGCATCAATCAAGATCAGTGAGCTAGTACCTACTCAAGGATCAGCTCTCCCACAAAACTTTAATGCTAGCTCAATCAAGAGAGTTGGTATTTAATCTCTTAGAACAAAGTTCGTCATAAAGACAGTGCTAAAACAGGATAGGATCTTTGTAAGTGAAAGACCACAAAGATTGAAGTCAGGTTAGGGTAACCGAAACAACACTTTATATAGTGAGTCAAGTTTATGCTTTAAGGGCTTTAGGAATTGAGATAGACAATCTCAGACACCTGATTTCAGCTTCAAAATATGTATAGGAATTAGATATACATACCTATATTACAGAATATCTGGTTTCCATCTATCCCTTCTCTATAGTCTATATTCAAAAGACTGAGAAACCCCTAAAAAGGACTGATAAAGGACAACCATTCACATGCTTTTATCTATCTTTTCCTCTAATATAAATATTACATCGAGAGGTAGAAAAGGATTAGTACATGGCTAAAAAAATTATTTTTCATTTTTGAACATATTCATTGATTATAGATGTCCTTCACAATTAGTTTAACACTACCTACTTCTTAATTAATAAAGTCTCTAACCAAATTAGCTACAAGATTTAGTGTAATATGGTAGTTAATCTCTAATATTTAAATCTAGAATTAGTTTAAAGTTGTGTTATTACTATGAAACTATCAGATCCCACATATTCAACATTGGCTACCAGAGGATGTATGAGAGCGATAGTTTGAGAACAAGTAAGATACATTGAACTAAACGAGAGTTTATGCCTAGTAATATTATAAAACCAACAAGAGTCTCTCTACCAATAAGTCGGATTGCCTCACCATTATTATCCTCAGTACTACATCCATCTTGCCGTTCCTTCAACTGAGAACATATCCAGATGTTAGATAACAGTGAAGAAGCAAGCTTAACAGTACTGTGCCAAAACAAAGCATGCAGTACCTCTTGACTTGGAGCAGGTCCAGATAATTGGCTTGAAAAGTCCGAAGCAGCCTGCAAATGCACAATGTTCCTAAAATTAAGCTGGATATGTAATGGAACCTTTTATTTTAATCATTGGAAATGTTTAGAAAAGCTCATAGCAATATGCGGCTACTCATAACAACAGACTGAATTAAGCCAGAGGGAAATGAATAGCACAATTGATATCCAGGAAACAAACACAAAGATGAAATTCCGTCTTATGAATAACTATCTACACACTAAATGAACTTCGAGCTTACCCTAAATAAACAGAGAAACACATGATAAAAGCTTCAACAATGAGGCATAAGAAAAGTAGAAAACGTCTAGTTTAGGAAAAAAAAAAAGAAAAAAAAGAAAGGGAAGCAGAAAAGTGTAAAGGAATTCAACAGAAGGCGCTATTCATTCTATCTCCTAACAGATCACAATCAAAATATATTCAGCTACAAGTGTGCGAGCAAGGCTCAGTGTGTGCGAGTGTTCGAGAGCTGAGAGAGAGAGAGAGAGAGATACGCAATAATCGGTAGATCGGACGACTGGGAAGAGCTCGAGGAGCTGCCGGAATTCATTCTCGTCCATCGGAATTCGAATTTTTGCTGAAGCAATTCTCAATTTGTATGAGATTCCTTCCCCTTCTCCTCCCCTCTTTATTTTCCACGCTAATTTTGAGGCCTAATTATAATATTCATATTATCGTTGTTTCCATATTAAAAAATTGAATTTTAACATTTTGTTGAATTGGCGTTTTTTACATATAATTGAGAAATGTATTAAAATGATATAGAATGAAATCATTTAAATTTTTCGTACAATATGGTATGGTTTTTACTTTTTATAGGACCAATATCTCTGTAAAATTAAATAATAAATTTTTTTTGTCCGGTTAGTAAGGTGGTTTAGCTCGAAATCTGAAAGTTTTAGGTTACGATTTATGACTCGAAAAAATTATAAAATAAATGATATACTATAATTGAATAGTTCGACAATCCGATATGATTAGCTCAAACTCTAACGACTTGACACGATTGGCATCCTTGCATGATAAAGAATGTGTAATTAGGAGTACTATATATAAAATTGTACTCCCTCCGTCCCACGAAAGATGACTCACTTTCATTTTTAGTTTGTCTCAATCAAGATGATTCATTACTATAAATAGAAACACCTTTATCTCTACTTTATCACCCTCTCTTACTTTACTCTCTTTACTCAACACATAAAAATAAGTTGCATAAAAACCTGTGCCGTCCAAGGAAGGGGTTATCTTCCTTGGGACGGAGGTAGTATCAAATTCTTTGTCTGCAAAGTTTAGAAGAATTTAACATTAATTTTTATTATACTGTAAATATTTTTAAAATTTTTATTTACACATACCAATCGCAATCTTATTTCTTTTTTCTTCAAAAGGGTCGGGGCAGTTTCGATAAGGCCTAACATTACACTTTATAGGCTAAGATTGTTTTCTTTGATAAAGTAATATTTTTTCGAAAAAGTCTCTAAACACAATACGTTTTAGCAATATGTCTCGCAGAAAAGTGACAAAATTGCATAACAACATTCCTCTAAACCAGAGTAATTTTGAGCCTTATTAATGATAACAGTGCATTTATGAGATTACATGTCCATTCATCTCTTTTCAGAACCTTGAATACTACTATGAGAAGTGTCTCAACAATTGGATTCTTTCCCTCATGTCTTATAAATGATGGTAGTATACGTTGTATACTCTACTAAATATGTGAATGATCAGCAGCACTCTCTCGAATCTCTGCGGCTGATTGCAATCGCTGTCTTGGAGCCCGATGGACGCCCTAAAAACTGGCTGATATACTCGCCTGCTGACAAGAGCTTCCCCATGTCAACATTGGTCTTCACACCAAGACCGTTAAGCATGTACACCACATCCTCAGTTGCAACATTTCCCGAAGCTCCCTTGGCATAGGGGCATCCTCCCAGACCCGAAACAGATGAATCCACTGTGCTAATTCCCATCTATCAAGGGCTAATCCGTCAACAACCTCGTATAACTCATTCATCCAACATTTTCTATCCTGGAGGCTGCAGAGGATATTTTTTTGCCTCTGCACTCTCGCTCACTTTGAAATCTACTAGAACTCAATATTCAATTCTAGTAGATTTCAAAGAGGATGTGCAGTGCAGTTATGGTGGTAGGAAATGAACTAGATCGTGATTGCACCATACAAGATTAGAAAGAAGTTACTCACTTGGAGGGATAACAGAATATTAGGTAGAGACTGTCCATATGTGTCATGGAAATGGACAGCAAGCTTCTCGACAGGCACAACAGCCATCACAGCCTCTAGCATAGGAAGTACAGTACCTATGCCAACATAGCCTTTAGATGTCTCCAAGAAAACAAGAAATTGGGGAAATGTCAAGCAATTTTCTTATGACCTTTATTGTCCAGAACAAAATTACAAGCTAAATGAGTCCAAGTTTAAAGAATGGTGAACATTTTTTATTTTACGACGTATGATAGTAAACATTGAAACACCCAAACTCGGGGAAATTTTCTTTTAACTAAATGTAATATTAACTCTATTTTCTGAAGTGTGCACACACACATACGGAACACATAAGAACATTTATAAAATTTTAATATAAATAGACACACACGGATATATATGTATCGCTGTATTAGTGTATACTGGCATACTTACATATTCATGCATTACATACACACAGACACGTGGAGGTATATTCGCATACTTTAAGTAATAGCTCACTGACATAAAGGGGATAAGTGCAACAATGAAACCCCTCAACATCTACTCAGGGGAGTTTATTTGCCTAACTTACTCACAAAAATACCTTAGATGTTAACAAGATCTAACAAACATGTACTACATGTTTGTTAATTTGGCTGTTCCAGCAAATGTAGCAACTACAAGTTGCATCATGAGGAAGAAAGATTATGTATCTAATTCACCAAAAAAAAGAAACAACAACTAGAAGAAACTCCGTTACCTGGTGTAGCAACTCCAACTGTATCTCCAAGAGATATCTCAAAACAGCCCATATTATGAAGTTCCTTTGCTACATATGCAACTTTTGATGGTGAGATATTTCCTTCTACTGGGCAGCCAACAACACAAGACACATACCTGTTGAAGGTTTACATAAATATTTTCAACCAAACTCAAACTAAGATTGTGAAGAATGTTTGTCTTCTCCAACAAGTGTTTACCGAGATTTCTGAAAAACTATTTATCATTTAACAGAGTTTTCATGATGTTCCACAGTTTCAAAGGTTGAATAAATATTGCATCATGTGTGTAGCGTCAGTTAATTTCTCCGAGCAGTTGTTGATATCAAGTCCATGCAAAAAACTTGAATCACAAGTTATCTCATGACTCGTCAGAAGATTCGAAATTTGAACTTTTCTCCTATTTAAGTTCTAAGAAGAAGAATTGAGTTCTGAAGGTGGGGGGTGGTCGAACATATCATACCCGCGCACAGGAATCGAAAGTTTTTTGGCAGCAGAAGTTACAGCACGATAGCGAACCAAGCTCTCTTCAATACTGCAATTTATATTTGATTTTGAGAATGACTCAGAAGCTGATGCAAATACAGCAACTTCTTTTGCACCCGCTGCAACAGCAGCTTCAAAGCCCTATGAAATTGTTATGAAATGTTAATTCTCATTCCATCATAAAGAAATGGCTGGAAAAATTTTGATTGCAACTAATACCCACCTTAATATTGGGAGTCAGAACAGGCAATCTAACTCCTTCCAAATTCTGAATTGCTTCCATTACATCCTTTGCATCTGCCAGCTAGTTAAGCAAATATAGGGAATTAAACAGATGAAAGAACAAAAAACTTTACTCTATGCCAGCTCATAGATGCTGTAGTATTCAAGGCCACAAATGTGAGATAATGAGAACAAACAGGAGAGAATGGCTTCAACACAAATTAGTACCTGAGGTACCCACTTGGGTGAAACAAAACTTGTAGCCTCAACAACAGCCAATCCAGACGCAACCAATTTGCGGATCAATTTGATTTTGACAGATGTTGGGACAACTGTTTTCTCATTTTGTAGCCCGTCCCTGGGGCCAACTTCGACTATCTTCACATATTTTGGCACACACTTGAAAAGCTACAGTTGCCAAAAATTTGTTGCTTAAAGGATATCATAGTAAATCCCCATAAATATGATGTTACACTATAAACTGACAAGGACTTCACAAAATGCTCCTTGGGGGAGAGTCAAGAAAATCTTCATTGAAAGAGCAAAGCAACTATCCTTGTTAACCCAATACAGACATGGTGATATACACAGGAAAGAAGATCACAAAAGCTGTTCCAAAAAAAACTGTTCGATAGAAGATTTTTTGAGGATCATATTTTACATGCTATCTGCAATTATGTTTTCTCTAATTAATGTAATATCCAGAGCTCAAAAATCAAAACTAATAATTACTTTTAGGACTTGGAAAAACTTTTAGCTGAATTGATTACCTTGTATTTTGATTCCCCGGTGTCATTTTCACTCATGTTTCTACTGACCACCGAACCTCTACCTAGACTTGAAGTCCTCTGAAACAAGTTTCTTTTATGTCTTCTCCATGTCACATGCTCTTGTTCGTACTCTCCAAAATCTTCGCTGAAAATAAAAGCAGATAAATTGGTGTGCAAGTTAAAGTCATGTCTTAAAAGCGGTTATCACCACAATTCACTTGATCTTGTAATTTCTTATTCTGAAAGAAAAGTAATAAACAAACAAGGCCAATAACAATGAAGAAAGGCACACGTAGAAGCAGAAAACCATTCCCAGGTGAAATTTCACTTACTTGCAGCTATTAGATGAGCTGCAACTCCTCCCTTCAATCCAGCAGTTTCCCATTCCCATATCTTCTGGGACAGGCCTGCATGCACCGGATGAGAACCTATAAACTTGGTCAATGTTGCTCAAAGCTGGGAGCTTGTCAAGACCAAGAGGCTCCTCCAAACTTGACATTGTTGTGCAAGTGATTGCAGCAGTAACTGGAATAACAAGAAGAAATAGCTTGCTTTCAGAATAATTCAAGGCCTATAAGCTGGCAAAAGTCTATTACTGATGCATTAAACATAAATAGATAGAAGCTGTCAACAATTCATTAGCGATGCATGGAGAATCATAAACACATTGTTATAGCCAAAAATCTAAGATACCCTGATTTGAAGGAAAATTAGTGAGTAGTCGTATCAGGACCAATATTCTACATTTAGTTTACTTCAAGAAGAACTTACAAATAATCAAGAAAGTAAAATAGTTAGAGCATTTGTAAAGATCATGAGACTAGAGACTTATGTGAACATATGTAGAGTAAAATTGTTTGAAAAGCTCTTAGTAATGAGAGTCCAGAACTTCTGCTTTACAGATTCAGAGGTTTATAGTTATAAGGAGCCAAGGAATACGAAGAAAGTGAAGCAGAAAATTTGTCAACTACTCTTGCTTCTTTTCATCCCACAACCAGTCCTAAGTTTTTCCGTAATAACTTTACATTAGGTTGAAATGAAGTACTCTCTGCTGCTTAATTTACATAAATTTCACATGATAACTTGTACTACTACTTATCAGATAGTGACCCTGTTGGAATGAAGGAAATATCAAATTGCAACTTGATAATGCCATATTCAACTGTTGTTATCCTCCATGAATTAGCAAGATGAAAAAATGTGGCCAGGTAACACCTGTGCCAATTCCATAAACTACCAATCAAACAAAGCAACAAAACTCTGCAACAGTTCTGAATCTATTCTGGAAATGGCAAAGCTTAAAACTCCAAATAGGTCCAACCTTAATAAATGTCACCTATCCAACCTTAAAAAAGTAGATAACTTTTGAAATTTTAACTCTCATTTGAGATAATCATGCTGATCTCCCTGAACATTCATCCAAAGAGTACTCTAATGAAGCTCTAAAACCTCCCTCTTCAAATCAAAATCTATCCATCTCTAGTCATCTCAAGCGCGAAAAACAACAATCAAGGCATTCAAATGAACCTCAATTCCCATTCCCCTTTCACCGAAAACATGTGTAATCCCCATTATCTCCATCACAAGATATAATTTTCAAAATTCGAGCAACAAACAAAAATTGTTTGCATCCATGTGCAAAACAGAAAAAAAAAAACAAATAGTTCATGGAAAAGAATCCAATACCTAGAATAAAAAAAAAGGGAAACCTGCAGGCTTCTGAAATCGGAAACGAAGAATTCAGAAAAACCTTGCAAACAACCCTTTTTCCCTAAATAAGTTAGAGCAAAGCCGAAAAATTGAGGTGTTGTAGCGAGAGACGCAAGAAACGGGAGAGGTAGTGGTTGGTGCGTAAGGGACAGAATAGCGAACAAGGCAGCGTACAAACGTGACGGAGAATTCTGTATAGAATAAATGCACAATAAAAAGATCAAGTGCAGTTGTTGGTATGTGCGCGTGATTTTGATTGTGATTGTGATTGTGATTTAGGGTTTTGTAGGTGCTGGAATTATGAATTTCTTGCAATTGGGACTTCAATTGAATGCAATGGCTTGCCAGCACTAGGATTCTAGAGAGAGATGGAGAGGTATTGTGATTGTGGGAAGGTTGGTAGGTAGTTTTCAGTTGGAAGTTGCTCAATTTCCCACCTTCATAAATTTTTCATTTTTTAAAAAAACAATTATTAGTGGTAATCTCTTTATCTTTCCTTTTCCTCACTTTGTATGTATGTATATCCCATTAGAATTACTTAAAGTTGATGCCTTCATGCAATGTTTGTTCGGAGACTAAATCATTTCTAGTAGATTAAATAGTTTTCTATTTTTAAAATCACTTAATTTAAAATGAAAACTATGTCAAACAAAAAAAGAAAATAAATGGATTTAAAATAATTAATCTAAAATGACTTAATCAAGCTATGTCAGGTTATCAACATTCCAAAGTCTTTTTTTTTTCTTTCTACAAAATGAGAAAAGAGAAAATAGTAAAAGTAGTTAGCGGGTCTTATATGTCAAGCACAAAAAGAAAAAAAAAATCAAAGAAAGCTGAGGAGTAAATATTTTTTTAAAAAAAACTATAAAATGAAAAATCTATTTAAAATGCGATAATATAATTTGAGTTCACGAAAAATAAAATAGATAGAAAAAGAATTCGACGGTCTTGAGTAGTAATGCTGATGCAGATCATTGGTTTTGATTTGTGTTTGGTTTATGTTTGTTGAATTTGGGGTGGCTTCAAACCATTCTTGTGATATTATATTGGCTTAATCATATTAATTTAGGATAAAAGAACGATAATTTATGGATCATTAACAATTTTGATATCAGGATAGATAATGCTCCTAAATGAATTTTACAAAAAGCAATAAAAATATGAAGTCGTTTTGTAGGGAATAATATTCTACTCATTATATGAATGGTTCACTTTTTTTTAATATATATACGCTTTAAAGCTAATTGTTATACTAGTATTATATTTTGTAAAAATAGAGATTTCATAAATAATACAAATTTGCTGTTTAGTTTACTAGATAAAATAATAGTAGTATATAATATAAAATTAAATTATAATATTATTTAATAGGAGTGGATTGTCTATAACTTATTATTATATGATATCTATTTAGAGGATTAAATTATAAAATTCAATGTCATAAACCAAACATATAGTACAAATTTAATTGTGAAATATAATCTTACAAATTGAATACTCCTACTATATCTTTATTTTTGAATGGAAGAACGTACATTATTTACGCATACTATTATAAATGAAATTATTACATTGGGAATATTTTCCTTCCATTCATCGATTCTGTCTCCATTAGCCTAGGGATTGAAGAATTCCAACAACATTGAGCTTCTCGAAGCTTTTTTGGGCGGTAGACTATTTACATACGCCAAAAAACAAATTAATAGAGTGGCCCCCTTCAAATCACTGCCTCACAAAATATCAGTGTATAAGTAATATTTGAGGCCACAAATATAATTAAATTAGGTATGTTAATAATATTGTGGCTACTGTAGTGTCACCGAACCAACCTAGCTGGAATTGGGTGGAATAACATACGACTTACTTAGCTACCTTTACTTTTTTATCTCTTCTAAATTATTGCGTTTTTGGAAATAATTATAATTGCCTCCATATCAACCACTTATATACTGGAATATACTAGTAGTATTCATGTGTAACACAATTACTTTGTTAAAATAGGAGACCACAGAAAAAAGCAATTAGCAGCGTAATTGGGTAAATAAATTTGTCCAAGAAAATTCATAATAATAATATGAAGTACTTAATATCGCATGGATGTATTAATATGACAACCTTTTTTTATTTTGGCACCATGTCACCATTTTAGGTCTTTAGATCTGAAGATCGTGTGATTCTCAAGCTGCTATGTGACAACTAATTTTAATTATGTTTAATCATTTTAAAACGCTAAGGGGTAAAATCAAAATTTCATGTTCCCGATGTAGTTTTATGAAATGATACCAGATTGCAGTGTTATGCACTGAATATTGCAGTGTTACTATGATGATTTTGCAATTTACATATTACTTTATTTTTTTGGGATAAAGAGTCGCGCTAAATTTAGAGGATATTTCAAATTTGGTACAACTTAATATTTTTGAAATTGACTAAAATGTCCACACCTACAATTTCAAATAAGGTAGACTGCAATCTGCACTGAGCACTCTATTCACAAAATTCAACCACATGCGTCCATATAAAAGATCTAAGAGCCTATATTTATGGTATAGTGTTACCCTATATATCTATGGTGTCTCCACAGCGTCCCTCAAGATCCTAAGTTATCTATCAATAATCTATCATAGTGATTTGTCAAATTTTTAACAAATTTTAAATTCTAGAATTTGGATTTTTTTAATTGAATTGGAAACCGCTTCTACATAGTCTTTTTTCTTTTCTTCTTTCTTTTGAGAAATGTTACAGCTACCTTACCAAGATTACAATCTCTCATCCTCACAATAAAGAATTGGATCCTTCAAAAAATGAGATCTAAACACTTAACGCATTTTGGCTCTTGCGAAAAGTACTCCAGCCAACAACCCTGCAATAAACACATAGGGAAATAATTAAAATAAAAATAAAAATAATCAAGGTAAAGATTTTAGTGCTAAGGATAGATAAAAAGTTACCGAAGAAAATGCTTGCAGAATTCTCTAAACTTGTTGGGACTTTGAAGATGAAGATTCCAGCAATAGAAAGGGGTATCTTGTTCAACGACCCAACGAGGCTGTACGACATGAAACGGATTAGCAACAAGAGTATGCCAAGACAAGCCCGATGGCTTAACTAGGTAGGGCGTGCAAAATCATTTACGTGGTCTCTATCAAAGAAACAGTTTCAACACAAGGTTAACGAAACTACAGTAGTTACGGTCTAGTTATCGAAATTGTATTCTAGTACGAACCAGGAAACAATATCGAAGTCGGTATTTCGTCAGCTACACAAAGGCTGAGAAAAGGGAAACTTCAAGAGATTACCTGTAAGTAGTAGCCCCTGTTTGATGGAGAAACCACATTGACGTGAAGCTGATCGCCAAACCGAGGAAGCCGCTAAAGGTCATCACCAGCCAGAAAGTTGGCAATCTCAATAGTGGTCTGCAATTGCCAATAAAAGAAATTAAATAAAACAAGTTGAGCATAGATCAACAGCAAATTATTCAACTCATTTATGGATTAATGTACCAGATTTTGTTACTCACGTTTGCAAAAGATAATCGACCTCGTTGAAAACAAAAATGAGCAAAACCCCTAGGGGCAAGGAGAGAGTATTGTTTAGCAAGACCATTGAGAACTCATTCAGCTCTCCAGATTTAGTGACTTGCTTTGCAGTATCCATGACCCGCCGCAACGTCAACTGTGCAACAAGAACATAATCAGCAACCATAGGCTATAAGCAGAAGATATTATTGCAAGAACAAGTGCTGATACATATCTTTTATACCACAAATCACTCTATGTAGTCACTCTTAAACTTAGACTACAAGTCTAGAAGAATAGACAAGTTTATGCAATTAAGAGAATATAATCCATGACTATGATACATAAACTGTAATGAATCAACATGAATATGAGTACGAGCATAATTTTGATCCTTGGTCGATAAAAATCCATTTATAATCCCACAATCTGATATGCCAGAAAAAGGATTGGGTCTCAACCAAACAAAATTCAAGAAATCAAAACGTGCCAATCATGCAATAAAGACGAGTCACTGTGGCTAGAAGACCATAACACAGAGAAGGTCACAGAATATTAATACTAGAGTAGAAATAGCATTTCATAGCTGAGCATCATCACTCATCACGAATTGACAAGCAAGCAATTACTTACAGAGTACGATGCTGTCAAGAAACAGTTGATAAACTGCCATGTGTATCCAATAGCATGAAATGAGAGATCCGTGATTCCTCCTGATATTGCTGAGATTATCTGCATACCATGAACGGATAGTAACAGATGATTCAACCCATCACAAGTTTAACCGTACGTAAATGTGTTCAGTTAGGGGATGTTGTTTCTTGGTTATCTCAAACATGACAGAGAGGTAAAAAAGGGCAATTATCTAGTTCCAACATTGTCAGATAATGGAAGATATGCTCCTTCACAAATTCAGCTGTCATCAACTAAAAGAATCAATGCCATGACGTAGATAACCAGATTTTTAGCACTGTAAGCCCTAGCAAACTTCCACATGATATGGGGAGTAATCTACACTCACTCAATGGAATATTTGAAGTTAAGTGACATCATCTATTAATATCTTTTCCACATGACTTACCATTATAAAAAGAGATGCCCAAACTCTGTTGTCATGGTGCTTGTTGAACATATACATTTCACCTATTGCGGTTATCACATTGGTTACATTCTTCAGAACTGTGACCATGGCCACGTTTATGTAACGTAGACTGCGAAAAAAGTATATGTAAGACAAATTTCAAGGAACAAGAGCAACTTGGGAAACTTTGTATGAAGGACTAGAAATGATGAACAAGATATTATTTGTTGGCAATCTTGCAGTTATGCTTGCAAAATTGGGGTGACATTTGATAAAACAAAGGGAACGCAAAGCCAAATGAGAGTTTTTGCACAAGAACTTTCAACATTTTTAGTAAAAATTTTATAGAACTTCTTTTGTAACATATTAATCAAGTGACAGAGGTATAAAGCCTTCCACAAAGTCTTTTTTTTTCTTTCATTTTTTTCTTTATATTTCCATATTAGTGACCTGGGCATTCACAGATTAGAAAGAAAGGGTGACACTCGTGGAAAAGAGGAAATCCTGGTATGCTCAATGTAGAAGTTAGAATACTGGGAAAAGGAGGACGTGTGTAGGAAGGTCACAAACCCATCATGCTATGGATAATGAGGCAACAGACGTCAAGGTGGTCAATTCACTAATATTAGAGGCTATATACTTTAAATCCCAACGAATTTTACGCGATTAGCATTACTAAAATATTCTAAGCCAACGGAGAATTAACGAAAATTTTATAACTCGAATCAACTGCATATGTTAGTAATATAAACACAGAAGCAAGCACCAGAACTAAAGGTAAATATTAGTCAATGATAGAAAAACAGTTGAAACTTGTCACTGCACAATTTATATAAAACAAAATAAATATGGAAAAGTACCTAAACATACTTGTGACTAGCATCCCAACAAAAATTACATTGACAGGCAGCCAGACTTTGATTAATCTCCAGGTGAGTGGTTCGGTCTTAACTACGCCAAGGAGACTTAAGATGGAAACAATGACTACAGAAACAAGATTCTGCAAGCATTGGTGAAATTTATTATTAGCACAGGAAAATAATGTCTTCAATTAACTGAATTATGTCAGTGTAGGATACTTATAGCTAAAATTTATTTGGGTTAAAAAGTGTTATATAGTAGAAGATAACCTGGTAGAGCATCAAAGATATTCCGGCATTAAAGTCATAACTGGAGAGGACGTACTTGTTCACCAGTATCATGCTGCATGATGAGATACAGTATGCGAAACCAGACAACAGGGCCTGATTATGTATTGTAATTACTCTCTTACTTCGTAAAGGTCGTTCTTTGTCCTCTACCAACCTCCGGCTCTCCATATCAATCTCATGATTAGAACTGTGAGTCTTCATCCCAAAAGATCTGAAAACAAGCAGCACATTTCAATTACTGCTATCGTTTCCACAAATTAAATCAGCCTAAGCCTTTTTGTTCAATTTATTAAAGTTTCATATTAGTGTAGTGGCAGATTTAACCAAGCAGTGAACTCCATAAGCGAGAATCATAAGTAAGCCATTGAAAGCAGATAAAAGTGTAAATACTTCCAGTTCTTTCACAAGTAAGAAAATCAACATTTAAAGCTAACAATTCAAACATCCAGAAGTATGGATCAACACAAAGTTTCACTTGATTTTATCAAAGTAGACACCAATCTCTTCACATATACTCAATTTCTGAATTTATAAGCATGGACATATTTGGTTTTTCTTCATAGCATATGCAATATGCATCAATTAAATATCGAAGAGCAATACAGGGCTCCTTCCATGCAAAGCAGCGTCCGTTATTTTGATTTTCCACATAAGGTCATTTGGGCACAGAGAGCAAGTTAGGGCCATTTTTGGTATACTTAGCATATCATTTTTTGATGGAATTTAGTTTTTTTCTTATGTCTAGACTGCAAGTGAACAATGCATCATAATCCAGGAAACCACATTGGCATCAGACTTATATGTGTAATTTGTCAAATCTCATAATCTACAAAACAAAGTTGCCAACCAATCATGAATCACCCAAATTGATTTGCACCTGCCGGAAACACCCTACTAAATTAAGCTGCATTAGATTCATCATCACCGTATTTGACTAACAGCAGATTCCTAATTCACCAACTCCAACAGCTTCAAATAATTCAGCACAAAAATTTCTACCAATTCCCATTGAAGTGTTGTTGCAAGATAGGCTAAGAAGAGCAGTAAAAGTGAGCAGCGAATAAAAAAAATAAAAATAAAGGTTATGCTTGGGCAGGATCTGAAGTGCATCATCCATACTTGAAAATGAAACCAAACCAAATGACCAAAAATATTCAGTAGAACAGGAGGTTTTCGTGATTTTTCCATATGACGAAAATCCTACAATCTGTTCAAATGTTTACTAGATGTAGAGAAGGGGCATTTAATAATCACAAGAACAAAGCAAGATGTTCAGCATTGAAGGAAGATATTCAAGCATAAAAAAAGGCTACGGTTTCAACTATGAAAAAAATTTATTTGAATTACACTCAGAGAGCCTTTCATAATTTTTTATAAGATGAGATGAATAACTAAATTTGATTTGAATATCAACTCGACTGTAGAGAAGCAAGGAGACTGCAAGAACTCTTCATGCCAGAAATGTACTATTTAAGCAGATAATAAATGCTTCAAGCTTCAACTGTAATCAAGATTTATCAATATTAACACTTACAGTCTTCAAAGATCTAGCAACTACATCTTTTTCAAGAAGAGAATAATTATTATAAATGCAGAGCATTGACATCAACCAATGCCATAAAGTCCTTCATGAATGGGCAGGGGAACAAAAATGTACATGTTCCTAAAAAATAGTACTACAAGATAGAGGCAGCAATAACGGATTTGGGGTTCTAGCAGAAAATCATACCAGCTACCTATAACTCCCTCCACAGGACGAGACAGTTACACACTCGATGGGCTTTAGGCTTATTGTAG
This sequence comes from Salvia hispanica, assembly GCF_023119035.1. Taxonomy (NCBI): domain Eukaryota; kingdom Viridiplantae; phylum Streptophyta; class Magnoliopsida; order Lamiales; family Lamiaceae; genus Salvia; species Salvia hispanica. Next base: position 15,611,097 of record NC_062969.1, read on the forward strand.
AACTTGAAAAATATTCTCCGATTCCCACAACCAGATTTCTCTCCAAAAAACAATCAGGTGAGTCCAGAGAAGCCCCTTTTAGTAATTTTCTGCATAAATGAAAATTCGATAACATCAACACCAGGGAGCATTGTAAATTATACCATTCGAGATTGGCTGGAGCCACAGACAAAGAACCCTATAACTACATTAACCAAGTAAGCATCATAGCAACTAATAATTCTATACAGTAACATTCTCATCAAACCACATTGAATTGAATGGTTTCCAAATTGAGAATGTTCAGCAAAAATCTTGTATCAGGATGGGCCCAATAAATTGATTTACAACAATGATTGTGCATAAGATTTTGTGCAGGTATAAGAAAAATGTTTTATGATGAAATACTGAACAGCATTTCCAACAAAAAACATGTATTGATTCTACCCATATCACCAATACGAACTTCATTCACAATATACCCATGAAACACACGGACTTCAAATCAGCTAATGGAAGAAAATATGAACAAATCAAACTACAGAAAGAGCTAGGATGCCATCTTGATTTTGTCGCAGGCAAATCCCAATTAAGAAAAAACAATAATTCCATCTCACTTCACGTTCAAAAATCAAAACAAAGATTGCGATTAAATTACTTAAACTAACCTAAAGAGCTTGATTTTTTTGCGAAAGATTGAATCTTTTTCTGCTCAGCTGCTATTTAATGACGAGGGAAGGCCTTTCAGCATGATTATGAATTAAATATGAAAGAGATGCAGAGATATGTTAGAGTCAAAGGCGCACAAACGAGTGAGAGAAGTCCTTCCCTTTTCTCTCACTTTTTCAACATTACAAAAACTATTAAAAAAAAGGACATTTTGTTGCTGCAAATTTACTGTATAGGAAACTACTTTTCCACGATGAATAATTTTACAAAAAAATTGGTCCAACTAAATGAAATAAAAACATAAATATTGAAGGATTATTTATGTAATGATTCCATAATTTATTTAAAAATGATTAGGTTTTTCCCGCCATCCCCCAGAATTGAGGCATTTATTTTCTTGCTTAAATGCTACAGAACTTGTGAATAGTATAATTTAATTATTTCCATATTAGCCATTAATTAAAGAAGGCTCTATAGATTCAAATTCGATGCTTGCGGTTGTTTTATTTTATTCCCAATTGCTTTAATTAAAGTATTTTTGTCTATTATTCGATTCAATCAATCATGTTAATGCTTGATTGAGCCATAAAATTAGGCAACATCACAAATGAAGCCACGCATATAAAAAAGAAGCTACAGAATATTGAAGTCTGATTGACTCTTTTTTCTAGCAAATATTGCAATCAATTTATCTTAAAAGAAAGTTAATTTGCAATCATAAAGCTCTCATTTAGCATATACTCCTATAATAGAAATGCTGTCATTATTTACTAAGGTCATCACATGTAAATATCCCAAACATTAACATATCTAAACAGCCATAATGTGGCAGCCCACATAATTTTTTATTTAATTAATTTTTAAAATTTAATGTACAAAATTAATTATCCAAATAACTATCTGTCTTTTTCTTATTATTTGATGGCTTCTTAACTGCAATTTTGTTAGGCATGATAGCTTTGTCGCATTGTGATAGCTCCATCTTTTTGACACAATAAATATAACTTTAATTTGATAGCTTTGTCGCACTATGATAGCTCCACCTTTCATTATATCCAAAAAATATAGTAATTCGTACTATCAATCAAAACTTTGGTAGCCATCCAATTCAACAACGAAGATTAAGTCAACCATGTACAAAAAACTCATAGAAGATTAAGTCAACCATGTACAAAAAACTCATATTGGAATAGTACCAACTTTTGTTCCTTTTGAAAAGATCCACACGAAATGCAGGAAAACAACCAATTTCAATAAAAGGGGAACCGCAACAGTGGATTTTCCTCATCATAAGAAAGGAAATAGATACTTGAATGAACAAGAAAGGTGTTTACCTTGAGAATGGAAATAAGAAACAAAAAGAGCCAGCATTCATTATATACATGGAGGGAGACCTAGTTTCTTGCAATACAATTTTTTAGGCAATCGAGTTTTGCACGTCCCATTTCCACCGGACAGGGATATTCGTTGTGCTAAAACATCACTACATGCTCTCTAAAGAATTATCGATGTCTTCCCTAATGATCTCCATTTGATCATACTACCTGCCAGTTACCAATGTACTCCAAATATATAATCAGCAGACAGATGTGTGGCGCCACAAAAAATGCCCAAGGAGATGATTGTCATCATTCTAGGGCACAGAATCTTCCAATATGCATTGAGAGTCGGAGCCAATATCCACTTTCAGCCCTTTACCATGTGCAGCAATTAGCAAAGCTTCTGCACGGCCTGCAGGATCCACAAATTAAGAGCATAGAGAAGGCTAGGTAGGCAATGATAAGTACTGGGATCCTCTTCGAAAAACTGTAACAATAGGGTTTCACTTAGTATAGTAGTCTACGGGTCTAATTTTACTAGGCTCCTTGTTCTCTATCTTAAGTCATTACCATCTGATGTTTTTCTTTTATGGAAATTTGTATCTTAACAGGAAAGTATTCGGATAATGGTCCCTTATGTTTAGCAATTTGTACGGGTTACTTGATTATGGCCCTGCAGATTGGGAAGCACAACCGGGTGACTTTAGAGTCAATACAACTACCAAGTGCTTCCAATTGGTCACAAAAAGATATGATAAGCAGTAACTCATAAAGTCCCCACACATGGGTTTTAGCTTCAAATGAAAAATCTTGGCTGATGCTACAAGATTATGACACCGATACCTTTCATTGATTATTGGGGATATCTATAACTAAGTTTCAGTCCTTTAACTTAGGTCAATAATCAGCAAACCACACAACAAACCAGAAATCACTGATTTTGAATGTTGGCCTTCTTCTCATATCTTCCTCCATATTCAGTTAACATCCGTAATATCACAAATTTTGTCATAATCACAACTCTAAAGACAGATCGAGTACCAGCATAATCCCATAGAACTAAACGCACAAATAATTGCTGACACACAAAAAAAAATCTTTACTCTAAGAGCAGAGAACACGATTTTCATTTAGTACACTAACCATGATCTTTCTTCCTTTTCAAAAGGGGACTCATTGAGGGAAACAGAGTGGTGGCAAGCTCTCTGCTCTCATCCTGTTGCAAAAAGCAATAGATGATAAAATTTTAATTTCTTTCATTTTCTGAATATTATTGAGTTCTAGGTAACTGTTAAAAATTTAAGTGAAAGGCCAATGCTCAGAATGTCATAACATGCAAAAATATTAAATTTGCAATGCAGCATGTCACAAAATGGAGTTGTTATCCAAGCCAAAATGTAGGTAATATAGATCATGAATTTCTCAGAGATTAGGTGCACCTTGCTAGAGCGACTTCCTGTAAGTTTAAACCCATTCTTCCATACTGACGCTGGAACTGGAACAACAGAATATCCTGAGGCAACCAGGACTCCTAGCCATAGACCATACCCAAATCCTCCACTCCACCATCCCTTAAGTCATAAAAGAAGGTATGCTTCAGAAGTCGTTGTCAAAAGCAACAAATCTAATTTAAGTTGATGTCAGGAAATACAAAATAATAAAAATAAATTCTTAGTTGTTGAAAAGGCATGAAACATGGCAGAGTTGCACTTGCACCCCTTGGTCTGATTAAAAGCAAACATGATACTGTGCTTTGTTGAAGTCGAGTTTGATTTAGAGACATTGAAACTAGGGACAATTAGGACACCCTTGATGGCACTTAACCAGCAAACAGCAAACATGCTTACCTCTTAAAATCAAGAAAGCCAAAAATATGTGGAGATATTACCAATCAGCATCCATTGAACAAAAACACGTATAAAATAAGTAAAACACAAATTGGACAATTACACAAATCATGAAGTGCTGATTGGGATATACATAAGAAAAGCATCAGAATAGCAAGATCCGAACGATGAAGCCACAAAGTGAGAAAAGTACACAATTCATTTCAGGAAAAAACATAGACTCTAGTAGAAAGACTCTAACCTGCTTACCATCTTGAGGATATGGAATTGATTGCTCTATGTATGCAGTGGTTCCTGAAGTGAAAGCGAAAACAGAAATAGGGACCATTGTAGGTTAAAATAGAGATTTAAAAGAGAGAAGACACGTAGCTTATTGTAAAATTATCACATCTCAATATAAATATCAGAAATTTGATATTGTGATTACATAAGAAATATACACCTTCTACCCATAATTGTACCCTCCATGCTCAACTCTAGCAACTCATGTCCAGGACAAGACAAAAGTTGAATCAATGATGATATGGAAATAAATGACTGAGTATTCATTTTAATGAAAGATAGGAAGGAAGACTTTTCAGAAACCCGTAATCTTTTTATGTTAGTGATCTTCTGGCCCAAAAACATGCACTCAACACTTATTTGTTTTAATCAGACCAATAAAACAGATAAGCTTATAAATCCCTTATGCAGTGTAAACGTACCAATCGGAGCATCAACTTTTTGAAGCAATTGAATAATAGACTTTAGATCTAGACGTTTCCGCACTCTATTGCCAACGAGTACTTTCAAGTGGGGAGAATCATACACCTACAAGAAAGACGGGTGAAATGAAAATCAATAATCATTAACGGCGAACGGTCTTAATAACAATGACCGAGACATCTCCTTGAAGTAATGACGTAGGATGCATGAGAGTCTGAGACAAGTCAAGAAATAAACTTTCTCAAATATCTAAACCAGTGTCTACTCTCCATCAACAGTTACATACTACTAGTGCATAAGAGGCTATAACTACTGGATATGTAAACCATCACAAATGTAAGTAATAAGAATTTCAAAACGTTGGCAGTAGTATCACAGGGATTAATACAGCAGTCTTGATATGCGGCAGATGAACTAAAAGTGGAAACTTTCCATCACAAAAGGAAGTCACACGAGACAACAATAGTACAACTTTCAAAGCACGGTGTACATCTCCAGCAAGCGGCAGTTGAAGAAATAGAGAGAATATACAGCACCTGGGCGGAATTGTCGGGCTTCAAAACGGCTAACGCTCCGCTGAGATCCGGGTCGACTCCGATAACCCACCTCGTGTCCGCATTACCCGGGCCGGAGTCGTGAGGAGGCCGAATTGCATCATTTTGGGGCCTAGGGCAAGAGAGGGATTCCAGCCAGTTCAATTTAAGCTGTTGGGCATCAATGAGCACCTTTTTAGCCCTAGACTTTTTTGAGGTGGATGGCTCCGGAATTGTTAGTGTTTCGAGCTCTTGGGTGGTGGTGGCGGAGGCGGCGAGGAGTCTGGAGGCGGCGGGAGTGAAGGAGAAGAGGAGTGGTGGAGGTGGTCTGAAGGCGAAGGATGGGGACATAAAAAATTGGGGTTTTGGAGGGAATGTGAGTGCTGCTTCCATAGTTCCATTCAATAAGCGTAAGATTGAAATGGTATTCCTAATTGCAATCATCCATAGCCTGCTTCTCTTCACGTTTCACGTAACGTTTATAAAACAAGGATTTCGTGTTGGGAAATTATGACCATGGGAGTACTTTATCCCTACCATGTAGTGTTGCCTCATGCAATTGAAATCAACGGGTTCGGTTCGGTTCGGTTCGGTTGGTTTGAAATCGAATAATAGTTTCGGTTTTGAAATGTAACCGGCATTTGGCGGTTAAAATTGAACTGATGAATCAGTTTTATTAGGCGAATTCAAATTTAAGGACAGATTTCAGAGTATGGTCTCAATTTGTTGATCTTTCGAGAACTTGAGATTAAATTTGTAGACCTATAGGATCGAGGCATGCGAATTTTTTAGAATAAATTATAATGTGAAGAGAATGACGGGTAGCTGATGGAAATCGTAATGTGAAGAGATCAGTGTTAGGGGTCGAGTGGTAGTCCGGAAAACGCCCGAAATAGCACTATGCAACCCTTTAACAACGTTTGGTATGCGACATATAAATCCAGCGACCTGATACAGAGGCTTCGGATTTCCACACTACACTTGCTACTATTTCCGTTTTCCTATACAGAGGCTTCGGGTTTCCACACTACACTTGCTACTATTTCCGTTTTCCTGTCAACACAATCACGGTATTGCGCAGGTATAAGGAGAGGGGTTTTCGCGATTTGGCTAAACGGATGTTTGTGTCCAATTTTACCCCCGATTTCACCAATCGAAGCATATTTCGCCCTCTATCTGGCTCAATTTTTGTGGATGATACTTTGACGGCCGACGGGCGGTCTCCCCTTTTCCACCCTAATTTCAGAGCACGATCATTCCATTATCTGAAATCCGAGTCACAGGTTTGTTTTCAATATCCGATTCATGGGTGTGGATAGAATTGTTGAGCTTTACCTCGCTCTATTGGGTTTGTTGTTGTATTTGATTAATTTTGTTTACCTCGATTTGGTCGGCTTGATTAATTGATTTCGTTCCGTCAAATTGATTACGTTGCCCATATGATTGTTGTGCATTTGGCGGCATCCGATTTTACCACAAATTCCATACGCAACCAATATGAATCGTCCTCTTCTTGAGGGCTATTGTTCGTCTTGTTGAGTGTTGTGACTAATTTGTATGTTATGCTCCCCTGAAATTTGTTTTGACTGCAACGTTGTTCAATCGTCTTGTTTTGGCTTTGTTTCTTGTTGTTCCTAAGTCCAGATTTGGTTGCCTTTGGGAGTGCATACATCCCCTGATTAGTTTAGTTTGTACTCCCTCCGTTCCATAGTAATAGAGTCATTTTGTCATTTTGGTACATTCCATATAATAGAGTCATTTTTCTTTTTAGTAAAAGTCAACACATTTTTCCACACCTAATTTACCCTCTCTTACTTTTCTCTCTCTTCATCTCTCTACCTTTTTCATTTTTTAATTTTATTCTCTCTTTACTTAACTCACCTAAACAATTTTTCTTAATCTCTGTGCCAAAAAGAAACGCCTCCATTACTATGGAATGGAGGGAGTAGTTTGTAGTGAACTCATCTCCTTATATGTTGCATGAAGATACTCATTGCATGTTTTATTTTGTACTTTGGCAGTATGGAAGACCGAAGAAAGAGAAAGCGTATTGAGGCCGAAGCCGCAGTAGTGATGATTGAGGACATTATTCGTTACCATCAACAAAACTACTTTGCGATTTTAAATATGGTTAGCAGCATGATATACAATTCGGTCAACAACTGGGATGATGATACTCGTGTCTCATACAACATGACAACCAAAATGTCGGCGCAAGTCGCACATATGAACCAACTACAGGGGTGACAGACATGGATTGCATTAACAACTTGCGGATGGATCGTAATGCTTTTGGCCATTTGTGTCACATACTCCGAGATAGGTGTGGTTTAGAGGACCAGCGGTATGTTCGTGTTGAGGAGCAGGTTGCCATGTTTATTAGCACTCTTGCCCACCATACCAAAACTCGTATAGTTGGGTTCCACTTCATTCGGTCGAAGCAAACTGTGAGCAGCTACGTGCATGATGTTATGCGCGCCGTTATTCATCTACATAGGACTCTCTTCGTGCAACCGTCGCCGGTTGATGATAGTTGCGATGACCAAAGATGGAAGTGGTTTAAGTTAAACCAATCATTACCCAAATACATGACTTACTCGTCGGGGTTTGTGTTTAATTTGTTTAATGTAACACACGGGTGCCTTGGTGCGTTGGACGAGACATACATTAACGTCCATGTTTGTACAACTGATGTTCCTCGTCACAGGTCTAGGAAAGGTGAAATCGCAACGAACACACTGGCGGTTTGCGACTGGTTTCTTCTGTTTGTGTACATACTCCCGGGTTGGGAGGGATCCGTGGTTGATTCAAGGATTCTTTGGGATGCTATATCTCGACCCAACGGTCTCAAAGTTCCAAAAGGTATTTATTATTGCTACTGTTTTGTGAATAGTCCTTTATTATTGCTCTCTCACCTTCTGCAAGTAACCTATTATTTGACATTGGTTCCTACTATTTGTGTGACAACGGGTACGCCAACAGCGAAGGTTTCCTAACAACTTTCAAAGGCGTCCGTTACCATCTCAAGGAATGGGGGCCTACAAATCAGAGACCGAACTCAGCCAAGGAAATGTTCAACATGCGATATACAATGGCCCGTAATGTAATCGAGCGAGCGTTTGCAATTCTGAAGATGCGGTGGGGTATATTGCGTAGTGCAAGTTTTTACCCGATCGAGACGCAAACCCGTTTGATTATGTGTTGCTTTCTGCTACATAATTTTGTATGGGGTGAGATGGGGGTTGATCCCGTGGAAGCTGAGCTAGATGCGAGTAGGGAGGATGGAGAGGGTGAGCCCACAGGCACACAAGTTGAACCACCTTCCGAAGTCCAGTTCGTCGACATAGTTAAAGCTTCACCCGGTTGGAATCAAAAGCGTGTTGATGTGGCGAACTACATGTGGGACAATCAATAGGTGTTATCTCTGTCCATGCTGTTGGTTGGGCGACGGTTAACACCCCTCGGGAGTTATGTGATTTGTGTATCGAACCCCTTCGTATTGTGATTTGAACATAAGCCTTGTAGCTATGACATACGCATAACTAATCTTTTTAAACTTTCGTGGTCGTTTTTTTTGTTGCATGAGTCGATTGGCACACAAAGCGATAATATGTTATACATAGACCACTACACATGACTAGTGGCGGACGCAGGATTTTAACGATAGGGAGTCCAAAAATAATTTAAAAAATATAAAATTTATATAAAAATTAAATAATAATGTTTAAATATTAAAGTCAAATACAATCATATCATAACATTTCTCTTCTATTTTTCATCTTCTGAAATCGTTGCATAATAGTTTCATTACTAACATGAACAAAGACATCATTTTCAATATAAGGAACTAAGCAATCATATAACAGTTGGTCTCCCATACTATTACGTAGAGTACTCTTGATGAACTTCATTGCTGAAAAAGCTCTTTCCACTGAGGCAGTAGCAACCGGCAAGATCAATGACAACTTGACTAACAAATAAACCAATGGAAAATTTTCATGCTTTCTTGTAGAAACCATCTTCTTAGCAAGACCACCAATCCCAAATACTTGTGAAAAATTTTCATTTATCCGCACATTAAAAATAAAGCTTTCAAGTTAATTTTCAAGCTCTTTCAAAGCAATTCCAGAAAATTCTGATATATAATAACTAGCAAGACGAAGCAACTTCTCCAAATCAAATGCAGAAAATGAATCTCTAGGATCAAAACATGTCATGCATGAAAGTAAGTCTGTGTTAATTTCACCAAAACGATGGTTTAACTCTTGAGCTTGCATGTCAATCATTGAACAAAATATCTCAACTCGATAAGAGGGGAGACTTCCTTTTTTCAGTTGTACGATTTGCTTTTCCTCGAGGTACAAACTCATCTTCTATGTCAAGAACAATTACCTCATATTTGTTACAGAACTTAGAAACTTCATTAAGCAAACCCGCCCAACCTTCTTCCCGCAATATTTACAAACGTGCTTTTACTACATTGACAAGATTCACAATGCAATCATTTTTCTGTAGCACTTGAGAGAGTTCTTGTGTGATTCCCAAGATTTGCTTCATAAGATGTAACATAATGACAAACTCAAAGAGATTAATTATTTCCAACACATCATTAGCTTCAAGCCTATGTGAATAATCATAATCATTCTCCTCACATACACAAGAACATCAGTATTATGAGAAAACAAATGCATCAAGTTGATAAAAGTACCATAATGCGAACTCCAACGAGTATCTCCAGGCCGCTTTAACGCCATCTCTTGATTCAATCCTCTCTCGGTATGAATTTCATCACTTGCAATCTGCTGTATAATATTCTCTCTCTGCTTTTCTCTAAGTATATCTACGCATTTACAAGAACTTCCAATAATATTACACAAACGGTTGACAGTATTATAAAAATACCCAATACTTGTATGCTTTTTGGCAACAACGACAATTGTGAGTTGAAGCTGGTGAGAAAAACAATGTACATAATAAGCAATGGGATTTCTCTTGAGTATCAAACTTTTCAACCCATTGAATTCTCTTCTCATGTTGCTTGCACCATCATATCCTTGTCCTCTCAAACTAGATACACTTAAATCATAAGTAGATAACAAATAATAAAGTGTCTTCTCTAGTGAGGTCGCAACCGTGTCACTAACATGCACCACACCAAGAAAACGTTCCATAACACATCCATTCTTGTCCACATATCGGCCCACAACAATGGGTGTTGTGGTGCGATATCCTTATCTCATGTTGCTTAACCCGAATGAGACTGTTAAACTATCAAAATTGGTCAAAATCGGGTTAAAACCGTTTAAAAATTGACGGAATTGTTAGTGTAGGACTAATTGTGATCCGAGTTGAAATGTTCAGGATGCAAAAGTTCAAAAGATAAAGTATAGGACCAAAATCATAAAATGAGCATAAGTTCAGGACCAGTTTTGAATTTTACTTTTAATTAAAAACAGTCCATTCTCTTGACTGCTTTCTGTTTAACCTCTCAATTTGCTAAGAAAAATCAGTCGGTTCTACTGTATTTACTAAACACATATGACATACCTTTATTTGATCATCTCCCATTCTCAAAATCACCATTGTATTTTCTTCTAAATAATTTACCACTAATCTATGAATTTAGTTTTACCTTTGAATTAATTCCAATTTATAACAATCTTAGTCCAATGCCCTCGCCATTATATATACACAATAACAATTAAGCTCCATTACAACACCAAAAAGTAAAAGAAGAAAAAGAAAAAAAATGAGCTTTTTACTAAAAAACATGAGATCGTTACTTGAGAAATTTTCCGGCAAAGAGGAGCAGATGTCGATGGCTTCCATATTCCACGAGAGATCAGAGATTGAGCACTACTGTTCCATATGCCTAAACCGCATACGTGGCGGCGACAGCTACCGTAAGCTGCCGGAGTGTGGTGCTTGTATGGCTGCGATCGCACTCCGACATTCCCTCTTTCAGAGCTCAACTTCCCATTTCACTCTGTCAAAATAAATACGAGAGGAATGATTTCATAGACAAAGGTATCAGAATTAGGGAGGAAAATAGTATAGGGTAGTTTGGTCTATTTATAAATGTTGTTATAGAAATAATAAGAAAAAAGAAGAGAAAAAACAAAAAAATTACAAAAAACCCTTATTCTGAAAAATTCACATGTGTCAATCCCATATTTCGAAAGGTCAGCGAATTTAATGTCAAATTTCGAAAAGTCAGCGAAATTAATCACTTTTTCCAAAATTTCTCAGATAATGAAGGTGAAGGGCCAGAATTTCTACATAATTCCACGTAGGGACAGACCTAGCGTAGGCTAAGCCACCGCTCCAGCAGGGGCTTGGCCGGCGCCGGACCAGTATTCCGCCATGGTTGCTGGTGAAGTGTGCGTGTGTCTGTGAAAAAATTGAAATGGAAATACACGATGAAGAAGAAGATAAATGGAGAAATTTTAGTAGGAAACGTGAAAAACTTACAAATAGTAAAGCTAGATTATGTCAAATCTTATAGAGACGACAACTAGCAGTATAACCTAATCAATCCAATAAATTTTCCTATTTTATTCTATTCAATTCATTGGTCACCATTTTCGATCGGTACTTCTAGTTATTCTAATTTGCTAATCCAATTTTCATTAAATAAAACTATACAAATGTGTTTCCCCTTTGATTAAAAAATCAATTAATTAGGTATTATAAATTAAAGCTGAATATTTTATTTATTTATTCAATTTAAGATTGCATTTTTGTAATTGTAATAATGATTAGTGATGTTTATTAATACTATTTTTGGAAACAGTAAGTTAGATATGTAGATACTAACTTGTGATTATAATTTATCATTACTTTCAAAATGGAGATTTATTGAATTTTTGTTCATTATCTAGCATTTCATAAAAATGGAGATTTATTGATTTTTTTTTCATTATCTAGCGTTTCATAAAAAGTGTAAGACATTATTTATACAAATGAATAATTATTATTATTACTCCCTTCGTTCTGCGGTAGTTGAGTCATTTCATTTTCTACACTCGTTTTGCAAAAATGATACTCCCTCCGTCCGCGAATAGGAGTCCCGGTTGAGTTGGGTGCGGGTTTTAAGAAAAGTTTGAGTGTAATAATTGAAGTGTGTGATAGTGGAATGTGAGATCCATTTATATTATTATTTGCTTTATTTTTTGGAATAATGAAATCTAACATTAAGAGAGAGGGTGAGAAATTGCAATCAAAGTTTTTTTTTAATTTAAAATTAATTGCAGCTTCTAAACTAAGGGAACAGTGGGGTCATTTTTTATAGTCCCAAGATAAAATGTCTAACCGGGACTCCTAATGGCGGACGGATGAAAATTGCCAACCGGGACTCCTATTCGTGGACGGAGGGAGTAATAAATAGTTAAAATGGAAAGAGAGTAAAGTAGGTGACAGAATGAGGTAGATAAAAATATTCTTATCTACATTATTCTTTCTCTTACTTTATTTTTTCTTCACTTTATCTATTTATTAGTATCATTTTTCTAAAACGAGTGCAGAAAGGGAAATGACTCAACTATCGCAGAACAGATGGAGTATTATTTTAAATTCCAGCACCGGCTTTTTAATATTTCTGGTTCCGTCCCTGATTCCATGCATAGGGAAAACATCATTAAGGAGAAGTGCACAACTTCATGAGAACTTACAAGTTCCACTAGAGTTGGTCAATGAATGCATTTCTTATCTTCGAGCATAGGGTAGCACTGAAGGATTGGATACAATTATGAGGGCTATAGGTTTGTGAAGACAAAGGTTGCTTACAGTAAAGATTGGTGCATCTATATTTTGGTATAAACGTATTTTTGTAAATGGATTTTGTAATGCATAAGATACTATATTATTAGTTTTTGTCAATGGTTTGGTAGTGCAAAAGCTGATGGATTTTTGTAAATGGATTTTCTAATGCATAGGATAATGCATAATCAGTTTTTGTCAATGAGTTTGTAGGGCAGAAGTTGATGCACGATGTGTGTTTGTAAATGAATTTATTGTTGCACATACACCATATGAACCAATGCACACACAAGCCAAATAACCACAACAAACAACAACGAATTAATTTATGCAGCCCCAACAACCACAACATAATAATTCATCCAACACACCACAACAACATCAACAAATTAATCTATGTAGCTCCAACAACATATTAATTCTTAAACACACCACAACAACATCAACAAATTAATTAAAAATCCACATCACCAAGGAAGATTATCAAGGCTCGTTAGATGGTGGATTTCATGATAGTATCTCGTATAGTCACTTCCAAACAGAGCTGCACAGTGTTCCTCAGCCTCTGCTACTGCCCTATCCCAACTTTCACCTTCCATAGGCCATGGGTGAGGAGGGAGTTCGTCGAAGTAAGAATCATCCGTGCTCTCCCTCTTCGTTGGCTGAATCATCGTAAATGCCCAAATCCATGTTATATTTGTCGATCCAGTCGCCGAAAAGCTCAGGTTCAGGTGAGGGTGGCATCGCGGTGAGGGGGCAACGAAGTTGAACCCATCTATCATCATTTCGATTGTTCTCGGTCACAGTACAAAGAGGATCGAGAGAAACTGAGACAACTGCAGACGATGGGCCAACGTTGCCAGCCAGCACACCACGACGAGGGTGTTGCACCGTGAGGGGGTGGCGAGGATTCACCCAACCCTCTGCATTTGGGTTTGTGTTACAATTGTCTATGGTACAATTGAAATTGAGAGAGATTGGGCGGCTAGAAATAATAGGCTAACGCTGCCAACGTTCTCACAACGACGACATAACAATTAAGGGGAGGAAGAGAAAGCTTTAGGGGAAGAGAAAGAAGAGTCGGCGAAGAGACGGGGTTATTTGTGAATCTAAGGTTTTCCAAAATAGAGAGAGAGTTGCTAAAATGGGAGAGAGAGTTGACGAGATGATGGGGGGGATGAAATGAATATGGTGGTTGGGGTGGGTGATTTTTTTTTTCTTAAAATTGTTAAGCACTGATTAGATTTTAATTGTAATAAGGGAATCATTAATTAAGGTGTTTGAAATCCCTAATTTTACCTAAAATGAAAATGTATCAACTTTGTTGGGACAATCTAAAGAGGAAAGTGATCTAACTTTTATGGGAAGGAGGGAGTACAACACTAGATATCTCATTGTTGCAAGAGGAAATAACTTTCAAAAGCTCAAGAAAGTTACCTTGATTTAAGGATCCTTCAGACTCATCATGTCCGCGAGAAGACATTCCTTGCATGATAAGATAACAAAGGAAAACAACCGTTGCATTTAATCTGCAAAGATAATCAAGCTTCTATTGTGTTGACTGCTTTGATAGAGAGACTTCAATGTGTTGAGCTTGGTTCATCAAATCCTGACATGCTAATCTACACCTATTATGAGCACTTGTATGATTTCCAACATGATCTCTTAATCTTTCTTTCTTGCCCCAAGTAGTAAATCCCTTTGATACAAAGGCATCTTGTCCATTTCCATGAAGTCTTGAGAAAAGATAACCATATAAGCAATAAGCAGCTTCCTTTGAAACATTATACTCCAACCAAGTCTTAAATTCATCAAACCAAAGTGAAACAAATTTACATTTTTGATTTCCATTACTTGTAGAAAGGAAATTATGGTTGCGTGGTTGACATGGAACTCTTAGTAAATAAGCTCTACGACCTTGTTCCATTGAGTTTGGTGAATAACTCATTATGTCAGGTTGTTCCTCGGGATCACTTGGAAGCTTCTCTAAATCAACTTTATCATTGTCTTTGTTCGGTAACTCTTGAGGTTGGAGAAGTGCAGGTTCATCCTCTAAATCAACTTTATCTTTGTCTTCAATCGATAACTCTTGTGGTTGGAGAAGTGGAGGTTCATTCACTGACGAAGATGAGACCTCGGCAACTGGAGAAATTTTCTTGAAATAACGATGCATTTATCTACATAAAATAAAATGCACCAATAAGTAAATGCATATTCGAAACTTAAATTGCATCTACTTAAAATAAAATGCACAATAAGTAAATGCATATTTAACTTAAATTGAGGACCACTACTAACTCATTGAAACATTACAAAATGAATATAATACTCAATTTTGCAATCCCAAATAAACAAAGTAAATAATTTTCTATAACAACAAGATATAGAATAAACAAAGAGAGATAAACAACTACTCCTTCTGTTCCATAGTAATAGAGTCATTTTGCCATTTTGGTACGTTCCATAGTAATAGAGTCATTTCCCCTTTTAGTAAAAGGCAACTCATTTTTCCACACCTACTTTACTCTCTCTTACTTTTTTCTCTCTTCATCTTTCCACCTTTATCATTTTCCACTTTATTCTCTCTTTATTTAACTCACCTAACACAATTTTTCTTAATCTCTGTGCCGAAAAGAAATGCCTCCATTAATATGGAACGGAGGGAGTATTATCTAAATATTATTCACAAACAAACAAAGTAATATATATATATATATATATATATATAGTCCCATTATTCACAAATCCAGTCTTAAAGACCGAACTAGAGATCAAATTTGGGCCCTTAGATCTAGTTTTATTGTTTATTAATTTTGCTCCTTCATTAGGTAGACAAATTACTTCAACATAGGGGTATTTACGTCATTTTATAATTAGGGTAAAAAATTAGAATTCAATATCTCAAAAAATTCACTCATTCACATTCTCGTCTCTCTATCTCTTCTTCTCTCAAAACTTCTCTCAAAACCTCTCTGAAAATCTAGCTGAAAAATCAAGGAATCTTCATCTTCATCGATCATCTCTAGCTAATTCAACTGAAATCGACGACAGTCATCCATCATTCAGCATCTCCATTGGTCAATTCAGCATCACCATCGGTCGCTCAACATCTCCATCGATCATCTCCAGCCGATTCAATTGAAATCGATGACAACCATCCCCGATTCAGAATCTCCATCAGCCGATTCGGCATCTCCATCTGCCTAGTTCGACATCTCTTCAGCCTAACCCAAAATCGGACGTTAATTCGTAATGGTTGACACTCACAAATAGTCCACCGAAGGTGAACGACACCTATTGCTTTATTGTTTTTACTTTTATTGTTTTTCCATTCTCATCCGTCATTACTTGTTTGGTACCAGCCACAAAGCGCGAATCTTCCTTCAATTTGCTCTAACAAATGTGGGCGTATGTATGTATAGATAAGTGATTAAATTCGTTGCAGTATCTGTGGGGTTTCAATTGTGATACGAGCATGAAGAGACATAGTAGAGGAGGAAAACAGTTTGAGGTAAGAGATGGTTGCTTGGAGTTGTGCCTTTGATGTGTTTGTAGAAATGTTTCAAAGAATGTAGAGGTTTGATGATTAAGTTGTGTGTTTTTTTGTTATTTATGTCGGTCGTTCTGACTCTCCAATATAATGAAAAAATAGCTGAATATTAAGCCTAAGGTTTATGTTTTTGGTGAAGATAAAGTGGACACAGAGAGTGAAGAAGATGATATAGCCTATCAATCATGTTTCTTGCTTCATCACTTTGTGAGCTTAGCTTTTGTTTCTGACTTGACTACTGTTTTGGAAAGCTTGCACTTGTAAAGATGAATCTATTATGCTTGATGATAATGTCGACTCGACTAGGGGATTTGAATATGCTTGCTCAACCAAAACTACAGATGGTCTAATTTTAAACTGATCATTATTAATTAATTCATAGATAGTGAAAACGTACGGAAACTTTGCTTTTCGAATGTATATAGCATTTGTTTGATCAAATGCTGGAATGAAGTAAACCCGTAGTCCAATGAAGTAATAATGGTTTTGAATGAAGTAAAATCCTCCTGGAATGAAGTAAATATCTATTCATTTTCAATATTACATATTTGTATTTATTATGATTTTTGACTAACAATATTTATTTTTTATGTTTTATACCAGTGTCTTGTTTTATTTTCTAAATAGAGTATATGTCCAAGCCTGGTCGTAGATATGCCATATGAAGAAATAAAGAATTTGTCCAAACTTGATCGTAGATGTGTCAAATGCCACATAGTTGGTTGGCATGATTCAAGGAATTGCGACAAAACATATGAGAAGAAGCAAATATAAGTGAAGAGTTGTTTTAGTGATATTCTTTTGTTAGCATTTTGATTTTCTGAAAATGTTGTGATACATTTATTTGATTATATTTATTACTTCATTCCAATAGGTTTGATACTTCATTCCAGTAGTTAACTACTTCATTTCGGTACTTTATTACTTCATTCCACTTTGAATTTGAACCTGTTTAAACTTTTTGCAAACTTTAAAGTGAATAGAGTGTATGAATTGTTTTAACAATGAAGTACTTTATCTTTATTATGATGTATTCATATGTTAATGCTGAACCTATTCATTTAAAGATAACTATGTGTGCCTGCATTATTAAGGTATTTCCACATCCTCGTTATTTATTATGATATATTCATTTAGTTTGTTGTCGTTTAAATTTTTGGAGGTAAAATAAAATCTCATTTCAAAAGCACATAATTCTACTAATGAAATACTTTTTTTTGCGTTTCGTTTTATTATTTATTAACCTTTCAGTCTCTTACCAAACAAATTATATAACATATGATTAAGATTATCGTGATAAATGTTCTGTTGGACAATCACTTATCAATAGTTATTGTCTTGTTTTATGTTGATTCAAAGTAATGAACGAACGAAATGAACTAGTAAATCATTTACGTGATGAAGTTTACGGAAGAGTGATCACTACTTCATTCGTACGTGCATTTACTTCATTCAACAAGTATATCACTTCATCACAATAGCTTTTTACTTCATCAAACTTCAAGTGAGTTATTACTTCAGTTCACTACCTTATTAAACACAATTAAGTCCATATTACTTTATTACATGTGGTTATAACTTTATCGAGTATGTTATTTAGTTTATTACAATTATAATTCTTCGCAAACTATGCATACAACACAATTCAGTTTATATTATTTCATTACTTAAGGTTATAACTTCATCAAGTGCATTATTTAGTTCATTACAATTATAATTCTTCGTAATCTATGCATACGATACAGTTCAGTTTATATTAGTTCATTCTTTGAGGTTATAACTTCATCATGTGTGTTATTTAGTTCATTACAAAATTAATTCTTCGCAAACTATACATATAACACAGTTCTCTATCTGTTCTTTTCCACTCTGAAAAATTCCTTCAATCTACCACGACGATTTCCCCCAGAAATCCTTCAAAATCAAACTTGATGACTACAAATTATTCTCGAAGCTTCTCTAGCCCGAATCAAGCAATATATGCATTTCTTTTTGTGAAGTTTATTTATTATCATAGACCCACTATTGTTGGTATATATGTACGAGTTTATGACTTTCTTCATTTCTTAAAAATGAAGTTATGACCTAGTCATAATGAAATTGTAAATTCATACGATGAAGTTAACTGTGTTGTATGCATTTTGGTGAAGAAATAACAATTGAATGAACTAAATAACCTACGTGATGAAGTAATAACCTCATGAAATGAAGAATATAAACTGACTTGCTTTGTATGCATATTTTGCTAGAAATTACATTGAATGAACAAACTAACCTACTTGATGAAGTAACAATCTCATGAAATGAAGTAATATAAATTCACTGTTTTGTATGCATATTTTGCTAAGAAATTACATTGAATGAACTAAATAACTTAATTAGTGAAGTAATAACATCATGGCATTAAGTAATATAAATTGACCTGTTTTGTATGCATATTTTGATGTAAAGTATGTTTGTAATGAACTAAAGAACCTAAATGATGAAGTTACAAACTATTTTACTGAGGTAATATAAACTATGTTTCAAATGCTGAATTGTTGTTATGTGTTTCTTGTATATAGGTGAACAAAATGTTGGGGAAAAATCCTCTAGCTCACAGCTGAATGAGAAATCAAATCGGAGGAGGGGATGAAGAGTTTCTGGAGATGTAGTTGAGGCATTATTGATGAGGACATTTGCGCAGTCGCTGAATGGGCTATCCCCAAACCTAACAAAGGGGCGATGGCCAGAATCATGGCTCATCCTATTGAGATGCGTTGGTGTTTCATTTTTGGATGATTTATTGTATTGGAAAAGTTTGTGTTTTTCTTTTTTGTAATTGAGATTTTGTATTTGGTTATGGGATTTATATAGTGAGCATGGCGTGGTTTACCAACTTTCTCCTACTGTGGAAATAGTTGGCTATTTTGGAGAAAATTCAAACAATTTTAGTTCACGCACACTAATAAACTACTGGAATGGAATGAAGTAATAAACTACGACAATGAAGTATTGAACATACAAGCATGATTAATAGGCAGGTGCAGTCTTAGCATACGAATACATCATTATAAAGAATAAATACTTCATTAATAAAACACTTCATATAGTCTATTTGATTTAATGTGTGCCAAAATTTAAATAAATGCAAATTCAAAGTATAGTGAAGTAATAAATAATTGGAATGAAGTAATAAACAACTGGAATGAAGTAAATAACTACATGAATGAAGTACGAAACCTACTGGAATGAATAATTTACTATAAGGAAATAAACTCATCAGTTCTTCTTCTTCTTCTTCTTCTTCTTCTTCTTCTTCTTCTTTCTTCTTCTTCTTCTTCTTCTTCTTCTTCTTCTTCTTCTTCTTCTTCTTCCTCCTCCTCCTCCTCCTCCTCCTCCTCACTATCTTGTCGCAATTCCTTGAATCAAGCCGACCAACCTCGCCACATTTGACACATTTACAGTCAGGCTTGGACATATTCTTTATTTCTTTCTCAAGTCGTGAAACTTTCTGACTACTTCAATCCTTAGCGCTATTTGAATTAAGTAATAGAACAGAAAATGAAGTAATAACCTAGTCAAATGAAGTAATAACCTAGGTGAATGAAGTAATAATCTAACTGAAAGAAGTTATAGCCTAGGTGTTTGAAGTAATATATAAATCTAAATAATGACAATTTCCAGACTTTCTTCTCCACTCAGAAATGCATCCAATCAATCGCAACGACTGAAGTAGGTGACGCTGCTCTGCAGCTTCTTCCTCTTCTCAGCCACTGACGGCAACTCGTCCAGCATCCCCTCCAGCCCATTCTCCTAACCTCATCAATTATCTTATTATGCACCACCTACACTATGCTGAACAGCAAGTGCAACACCATGTTATCTACCATCCTCCCCATCACCACCACCCATTACGCCGACATCATCATATTCAGATCGTACGCTGCTTGCACCACATCCGTGTTCACGCCCCATAGATGCGCGATGCAGCGAGAAACTGGCGCGAATATGTTCTGCTCCGCCATTAGCTTGTTCCACGACGCTATATGCCTCGTTCCATGTGTAGTCGGTGAGCTTTTCCATCTCCACCAGATCGAAGATCCACTCCGCAGAGTGGTGTTTCTTCCTAAACTCGGATGCGGTGGGGCGAGGGAGGCCATGGAGGTAGTTGCGCCGGGGATAGGTGAGAGAGAAACATAGAGAGAGAGAAGTGGATTGGATTTGGGAAGGGAAGAGGTGTATACACGTAGCTGCATCATTTTGGTTCTTCCAAAACTACCCTTGTGTCAATTTAACAAAATAAAAAAATCAGCTAATGTGTAATTATTAATAACCATTAGATGTGATTAATGGATGGATGAGATTTGGTCTCTAGTTCGGTCTTTAAGAATGGTTCGACATTGATCACAACTCTATACACACACACATATATATAGGGGCACACTAGGGTGCCACCTAAATTAAAATGACAATGTAACTCTATTCTTAATCGTTAGATCTCCTATATAGATGACTTAGATTAGATTGTAGAAATAGAGTTTAGATTGCTTGGTTGTGATTATTGTGTTGCTTACCAGGGTAATTGTGTCTTTTTTTGTAGGAATTAAATTCGAAACGGAAAGGAAACTCCCGGTTTTTTTGGGCGTTGATTCACTCTCTCTTTTCCACTCAGCTATAACGCACACCCACTCCGATAAAAACTGAATCATTTCTCTCTCCAAATCTCCCAATACTATCATCTGCCGATTATTTTTTCATATATTTAATCAAACCCTAGTCTGCGAGCGACTTGTGTCTTTCTTCTCTGCGAGTGATTGTCACACCGGCGGTTACTCCCAAAAATCGGCGCTTGAAGTTTGCAGCCAGTCTCTTCAAGCTCCGTCTTCTCCATCAGAGCGTTTTGTGTTTCATTATTGGTTAGTCCGACTTGTTATTGAAGGTTGAGGGTTTATTGAGTAGGGATTATCCAAAATTGTGTTAATTTCGGAGTTGACTCTTCCGAAATTCTGGGTTTAATATTCGCTTTTTTTGTTCTGGGTTATTTCTGAATGAGTCGTACTCAGTTGCTGGAATGTATTTGTATTAAGCGGTTTTTGTTTGGTTACTCTTCTTAAATACTTTATTGGATGCTTTGGTCTAGTTTATTTTTTGTTTTGTTCTATGTTGTAGTTTGCTTGGGTGTCATTAAAATCTATTTGTTTGCTTATTGAAGATTGATATTTTGCTTATTCTAATGTTAGGAAGTGCTTGGTGTCATTAAAAAATATTTGTTTGCTTATTGAAGATTGATTCTTTGCTTATTCTAAAGTTAGAAAATGTTTGGACTCATGACAGACCCTGTTTCATACATTTTTGTTACGTTTTTTTGGTAATTTAGAATTGCTTGTGTTAAGTGTTTTTGTTGCTTTGTTCTATGTTGTTGTTTGCTTGGGTATCATTAAAATGTATGTGTTCGCTTATTGAAGATTGATATTTTGCTTATTGTAGAGTTAGGAAATGTTGGGTGTTATTAAAATGTATTTGGTTGCTTATTGAAGATTGATTCTTTGTTTTTTCTAGAGTTAGAAAATGCTTGGTCTCATGATAGTCATGATAGACCCTGTTTCATACATTTGGGTTACGTTTTTGTGGGCATTAAGAATTGCTTGTTTTTATTTTGTTGGTTGCTTGGTTCTTTATTGTTGTTTGCTTGGTGAATCGCTTGATTAAACATTATGGATTGCTTTATCCACACTTAGGCAAAAAAAAGTAGTGAATTGCTTCATTGCGCTTACTAGTTGCTTGTCCACGTAATACAGATTGCTTGCACGGAATCTCATTCCAAAAACAAAAATGAATTGATTGACTAGTGAGTGATAATTGCTTATGTTGTCCAATTTGTGTACTTGCTCCTGTTTCGTAATTGCAATAGTTGTTAACATATGATGTGTTGATGGTTGTACTATTATTCTCCTTGCTTTGCAGGATACAACGAAAGAAATGTGCCTACGAAAGAAGAAACAGATATTCAAAACAACAATGCTACTGCTGATAGAATTGATTCTCCTTGTAATGAGTTGTCGAGAAATTCAGTTGGGAATTGCTAATAACACTTCAACATATTTTTCATATTGAAATGTAAATGTGGTTGACTATACCGGTTACCATGCCTCATAAGTTTGGAATATTGAAAATTGAGTACATATCCGTTTAATATGTTTTTTTTTTTTTTTATGGCAATGCATATTTGATTGCATAATAAATGGAAAATTGCTTGACGGTATGTGGTGAATTGCTTGATTAAACATTATGGATTGCTTTATCTACATTTAGGCAATAAATAGTAGTGCATTAATTGCTTCACTGCATTTGATTAATTGCTTGTCGACATAATACAAAATGCTTGCCTTGAATCTAATTCCAAAAACAAAAATCAATTGCAAATACTATCTGAAATCAATCACAAATCGAGTTGCAATATGGTAAAAAAAGCATATAACCAAGTACAAATTACCATGAAATTGATGGGGTTTGGTGCCCCTTGCACAGCGGAAGACTTGTACAAAACAAATAAATCAGACGTAAGATCTATTTGACCGATTATGCGATCAATCAATTCACATGTTAAACAGATAATTGCATGTTAGAACGCAAATAATTCATGCTCATAGAAAATAAATCCTAAACATGATTTCTACGGTTTAGAGTTACCGATTTGATTCTCCAAAGAATCGTCGATTGCTCGCGCCTTCTCCACGTGATGATCTTCAATACTAGACCACGAATCTTCTCTCTGGTTCCCGAACCGTATCTCGATATCAGGGTGGGCTGATCTTATCAAAATACTAGGACTCGAATAAAGAAGACAGAAGAAATCCTTCTCCAATTGGGAGAGAAATTCGAACTCCTCTAGGTAGAGGGGAACGAAAATTATGAGTAATAATAATAATGATTTCTGTCTCCTTTATTCTCCGATTTATATTAAGTTCCTTTTGGGGCCAGACAGGGATCTATGGAAGGTTTTGGATATGGGCTCGCCCAATTAGCTTTTTACTAATTAAATTGAACCCACAATTTAATACAAGCTTATATTGGAATATTACGAGCAGCCACTACAGAAATAATATTGAACTCTCCCCATACAAATCCGAAAATACAAGTAATCTGGGTTTCCACTTTGTTTATTATTTATTTCTCGTTCTTAAGATATAAATGACCATTAATTAATTAATGTCTGCTATGGACTTAATTAATTAATATCTTATTAATTCCAAGAGTGGACTTAGCAAGAAACATTTATTTATTATTCATAGAGTAATAAACTCCAACTGGCCAATTTTCCGAATAATAAAACCTTGTTCGAGCTCCTCTTGAGGACATTATCAAACGAGACTCACCTCGCGCACGTTTCAACATAATAGCAATCCTAGCACCGCTAGATATTAATCACCACTACCCAATATATCGGGATTATTGGGTTGCGAAAAACCCGCACCATTTGATAAGTCAAAGTAGTGCATAATCAATACCGTATGCTCAATGCTAACATATGTAGATTAAGAAATAGTATTTTATCAAGACCTAGTCTTTCAAGTAGATAGCATAAAGACACGTCTTGCTGTTAGATCCGTTCAGTGCTATACCACACCAATGTCATCTTATTTCAGTAAGGCTTAGAAATATGCGGACTGACATTGCAACCTTTCACGATAGGTAGCCAAAGCCTATCTAGGTTGTGAAATTCTTCTTTTTCTTTTGCAAAGCATTGCATAGATCCGACCGTGTTACCTTAAAGTGGACGACGCCCACAACCGGTCTACTAAGCAAAAGACTTAGACTTTGTTTACTTCTTATGCATTTAAATGTTTTTAAAACATCTTATAAATGCACAAGCAAACTCAATATAATAATAATAGTGATTCTATTCGTGCGAGACTGCTCGAATAATACTGAATCGGGTTAAAAGTGGATTGTAGAGTTTTACGTATACAAGCAAGATTCTATTCGCGCAAAACTTGCTCGAAACATGTTTTTCAGTATACCAAACCTAACAGAAATGTGTGATACATTAGTATTTTAAAAGAACTATTGTTGCATAAGGAAACAATGAATATGACATCAGTAAAAATAATGTAACCAAACAATCTAGTATCAAAAATCAATATTTAGATATGATAACAAAGTAATTACCCTAAAAAGGTAACAAAAACTGTGAAATGCAATTCTTGAATAAGAGGCAAGCAATAAAACAACTGTAAACAAGCAATCTTGCTATTCTTCTTCATCCACCCACTTATCATTCTGGAGTCGTGGTGGCCCAATTCCCGACAATTCCTACACTTATACAATGGTTTGTTTTTCAACTTAATAGCCTTCTATTTTGGCGACACCGAACGGCTGGAAATTCCGTATGTTGAAATCAGAAGCACGAGCATAAGTGTAGTAGAAAGCAGTTCTGTTATCTACGGTTTTGAATTTCTGAGCAACTAATGGTTTGAGATTGTCGGGGCAATCAAGCACATAAGCAACTGTATAGCATAAGAAATAAATAACAATTGATTAATTATGAAACGAAAAGGGCATCATGACTGAAAACACAAATACGGAATGACGGTTACAATAAGCAAAATATATCACATACACAAGCAATTAGGCAAATATTAGTAAGCAATCAGCAATACGAAGTAATGGTTGACTATTACATCACAACAAGCACACCACACCTCGATATTTATTCATAACATTAGAAACCGTCTATTATCATCAGGCAATCACGAATACATAACCATGCAATCTAAGATCAACTCCTATTATTAAAAAAGGAATGAAATATACATGAAGGAAAAACACTGCTAAGCAATTTCGGAACTGCAAAAAAGCAATATAACTAATGGTTGCAAGCAATCTAGATAATCACGGACCAAACGACATATAATATTGTGGTAATATCAATATGGTAGAGAAGTGAAATCCAGACACATAAGCAAGCAATGTAGCAAACGTATACAAACAATCTGATAAGCAAAATCCAAAATGCAGATTAACCAAAAATAAGCATGATATATGCAGTAATTGGATATGTATTTCAACTCCAAGAGTTTCAATTGCACATGAATTTCAATTTCAAATTCAGAAAATTAAAGTAGCGAATGAAAACAATTGTTGATCGAATTGAATCAGGGAAACATACAGAACCAAATTCTAGAAATTGGGGAGGTGAATTGCAAATTGAATCGATTAAGTTGAATTGCAAAATACATTCACAAAACTCCCGTTCAAATTCTTGGATTAAGGATGAACATAATGAAGTTCAAGAATTTCTTACTTTCTAGAAAATCAACGATTCCATCGACATCAGAATGTTTATTCTCCATTGATTGAATAAATTGGAGATTGAATTAATGATTAGAGAGTTTGAGAATCAATAATTGAAATCAGCGCAGCCAAAATCTACTTCAAATTATCGTGAATATGCTCCAAAATTGAAGAAAGAGAGAAGAAGGAAAATAACGTGATTTACGCTAGGAGAGAAACCGATGAAATTGTGATTCCATCTCTGCCCTTCACTGTTATTTTCTTATTTTTTTAAATTTTTTTTATAAATGAAAATCTGCCACATGTCAATCTAAGAATGAATCTGCTCCCATATCTAACGTCACACATTAGTGGTACAGTGTCATTTTTAAATGTGTTGTCATTTTAGTATTATTATGAAAGGGTAGAATGGTAATATCATAGTAAATTTTATTCAATAAATATTTTTTTTAATTTTTAATTTTAATTTTTTATTAATTTTTTTAAAAAATTTTTAACTATTTTTAAAATTATTTTTTAATTTTTTTTAATTTTTTTTAAATTTTTACACAGTATTTATTTATGTTGATCATGTCAACTACATATACAATTAAGTGTCAACTACACACATATAATGTCAACTATGTGTACATTTCATGTCAACCACACACACAATTCATGTCAACTACACAATATAATGTCAACTACATGTACAATTTATATCAAATAGTATTTATTGAATAAAGTTGTTGACATTTGATGTGTAGTTGACATGAATTGTATATGTAGTTGAAAAAAAAAATTAAAAAAATAATAATAAAAAAATGAAAAAAAAAAGTTAAAAAAAGTTTAAAAAATTAAAAAAATTAAAAAAAAATAAAAATAAAAATAAAAATAAAAAAAAATAAAAAATGATAAAAAAATTAAAAAAAATTAAAAAATAAATAAATAAAAAAAATTTAAAAAAATTTAAATTAAAAAAATTAATAAATTTACAATTATGCCCCTCTGTTGACATAAACTACATACTGTTGACATTTCACAAATATTCTGAATGAGTGGCTGAGATTGCATCTCAATTCTCAATTAGGTTGATAAATCTCAACCTAACAAAACCCTATATATATATATGTATATATATATATATAGGGGTGTGTTAGGGTCCTTACAGCATCTTAGTGTAAAACACAGCACTAATTACAGCCCTTGGATCATTAGATTAGATGGTTGTGATTAGTTACATTATCATACTAAAAATCTACATTATTAGCCGAGGTACATTATTAGACTAGAAATGTACATTGTAAGACTAAAACTGTACATTATTAAACTAAAATGCTACATTATTATCCGAGCTACATTGTTAGTCTAAAATTCTACATCATTAGATGACACGTGGCATTAATCTAACCGTTAGATCATAAGATCCAATGGACTGCAAGTGTTTTGAGTTTTACTTATACTTAGCGTTCTGACCTGAATACATCCCTATATATATATATATATATTGTTGCATTATTAGCCGCTGTACATTATTAGAATAAAAATGTGCATTATTAGTCTATAATGTTGCATTATTAGCCGTTGTGCATTATTAGAATGAAAATGTGCATTATTAAATGACATGTGGCATTAATCTAACCGTCAGATGACAAAATCGTGGGGCTAGGATTAAGAAGGAAAAAGGACAAAAGATATTAAAAGTATTTGAATACATCCCTATATATATATAGGGATGTGATCATATCATAGCCCATAATTATGGTGATAACCTAATAACCCTCATTTTATGGACGAAAAATAATATTTTATGGAACAGAATATCATTTTATGGAATAAAAGTATCATTTTATGCATGCTGAAAAAATATCATTTTATCGTGTATAAATATCATTTTTAATAAAAATGATACTTTTGACCCATAAAATGATAGGGTTATTAGGTTATCACATAAATATGAGTTATGATATGATCGCACCCCCTATATATATATATATATAGGGGTGTGTTAGGGTCCTTACAGCATCTTAGCGTAAAACACAGCACAAATCACAGCCCTTGGATCATTAGATTGGATGGCTATGATTTGTTACATTATGATACTAAAAATCTACATTATTAGGCGAGGTACATTATTAGACTAGAAATGTACATCGTAAGACTAAAACTGTACATTTCTAAACTAAAATGCTACATTATTAGTCTAAAATTCTACATTATTAGATGACACGTGGCATTAATCTAACCATTAGATCATATGATCCAATGGACTGCAAGTGTTTTGAGTTTTACTTATACTTAGATATATATATATATATATATATATATATATATAGAGTTGTGATCAATGTCGAACCAATTTTAAAAATCGAACTAGAGACCAAATCTGGGTCATTAGATCTAGTTTTTTTTGATGAGATGTGCTGCTGTGAAAATTTTTTCGGCTTCATTACAAGCCCATTTTACTTCATTATATAGGTTTATTACTTCATTCTGTACGTGATACCTTGAAACTACAACATGTTTTTACTTGCTTCCAATAAGTTTTGAAATGATTCAACATATGCTTCATTCAAATTCATTGACGTGGGTTTTTGCTTGATTAACATTTAAAAATGCAATTTATTCAAGTGAGTTTATTACTTCATTCAGAAACGTTATTACTTTATTGGATAAGATTTTTACTTCATTTCCGTAGGACTTCAAATGCTTCTACACATACTTCATTCCAATAATTTATTACATTATTCCATGTGTTTATTAAACCATATTAGCGCCATGGCGTTGGTGATAGATATTGTAGAGAGAAAGAACGGCACGCGACGGCGAAACTGCATTTACGTACTAGAATGAAGTAATAATCCTATTAGAATGAAGTAAAAACCTACTGGAATGAAGTAAAAACCTACTAGAATGAAGTTAAATCTTCGTAACATGTTAGTATGACTTATTTACCTTCAGATGAATTAAAATAGGCTCGTGATGAAGGCGAAAATAATTTATAAATTTCTGTATCTTATCCATAAAAAACTAGATCTAAAAGCCCTAATTTGGTATGGTTCGGTGGTTCGGTCTTTAAGAGTGGATTTGTGGATAATGAGACTATATATATATATATTATATATATATATATATATATATATATGAGATAAATGTAACCAAATGCAAACTCTAATATTGTACAAACTCAAAAACTATGATCTCTGGACCATTGAAAAATGGTCAACAGATCACAAAAAAAGCATCAACAGTGAAAATGTCAATAGAATTTCAACAATATTCAATGATTGATGTTGTGTTTGATCTTTGTGTTGACATCAAAATCTTGAAATTTTATATTGTGTTGATATTATATTGAAGTTGTGTTGAGGAGTTTTATAGGTTTACAATACTGATATATAAGTTTGCGTTTTATCACTACTGTAATTATATAATACGTCATGTTTGTCCACAAAAAAATGGTTTCATTTATGGGTGGTGCGAGTTTTCATGAGCAAATTAATAAAGAGAGAAAATAGAAGTGGATAAAGTAAAAAAGATAGAGGGAAAAATAGATGAGAGTATAAGAAAGAAACGTTCCATTTACAGAAATGGGACTAGTGGACATCCCAAAGTGGCAAAATGAGAATATTTTTTTTTTAATATAGAACAGAGGGAATACGAAAAATTTTAATGAAGCACACCTGCCAAAATTTATGTATGCATCCGCCGCTGCATAGAGGTTGTACAGACACACTCCATGAACCAGTTAAGAGCATCCGCAATGGTGCTTAGGCCAGCCATAGGCCAGCCATTCTCTCCCCTGCCACGTCAGCAACACTAAAAAATCCACCTGCCACATCATAGTCAGTTGTACGCCTTCGTCTTCGACGATCATGTTGTGAAGGATAATGCAGGCGTACATTATCTGGGAAACGCATCCGACATCCCACAAACGCGTTGGACCCTTAATTGCCGCCCATCGAGACTGGAGGACACCACAATCTATGCTGCCTAACATCCCGGGGAACCCATGCTTCTCCCCGTGCATCTGCATCAAATTCTGACAATCTTCGGGAGTAGGGCTTCGAAGGTACTGCTCACCGAAAATGCTGATCACGCCCCCACAGAACTCCTTCAGACATTTCAGGGCTGACGACTCACCGATGTGGAGGTACTCATCCCACATGTCTGCCGCGCCTCCGTAGGCCAACTGCCTGATTGCCGCCGTGCACTTTTGAATATGGGTGTGGCCGGGTCTGCCAGCCGCATCGTGCCTGAAGCGGAAACACAGATATTGACGCTCTAATGCCCCAACGATGCGCATAAACAACTCCATGCGCATTCTAAAACGCCGCCGGAACATGTTGGCGGGAAACCGCGGGTTCTCTGAAAAGTAGTCGTCGTACAGCCGCTGATGTGCAGCTACGTGATCCCGATCAATCACTGCTCGGTGGTGGACAACTCGTGGAGGGCGAGGTATCGCCTGCTGTTCCACCATACGCATGTACCGCTCCATCTCGCGGTTCATGTAGGCATCCATAGCCTCGTTCATCCTCCGTTCGTACTCCTCGGCATCCCCACCACTACCACCACCGCTACCACCCGCGTTACTCATCGCGCGATGATGCTCTTGTACAGAAAGTTAGAGAGAGAGAAAACTCGTTAAAACAAGTGGTGCAAATGAAAATGAAACGAAAATCGCGTTTATATAAGTTTTTTAAAAAATAAAAAAATAAAAAATCGGCACTGGCCGATCGGGCCGCCACAATGGCGGCTAGCCGATCGGCCAGCGACGAGCGATCGGCCAGCCCACGCCGAAGCGCTAGCCGATTTCGCTCTGGCCGATTGCAATGGTTCGGCTAGCGCCGATCGGCTAGCGCGACGAATCGGCTAGCCGGTCGCTAGCCGACCATTGCGGATGCTCTAATGCATTTCCTTCCAAAGCCCATGCCCGCTAGCGTCTCCACAAGAAATAACTTTGAGCCCACTTCTTCAAATAATTTTATAGCCATTAATTATTTTATAGCCGCTAACGACGACGACAACACGACAACTTATAGCCGTTAATAATTTTATAATCTGCAAGAATTTTCTTAGGAAAAGGCACATGCATTATCAATGTCTAGTGTGATGTAAAAACTTGGTATTGTAGCATATAGATAGGTCAACGTTAATTATTAGTGTAAATTGGAATCATACAATATGTATACGCATA